>NW_009224572.1:10119-19890 GCF_000690835.1 Fulmarus glacialis | reverse complement strand
GGTAAGTGGTTTGATCAAGGTCGGCAGGGACTTCCCAAGGACTGCGGTGATGGGCACAGCGTCTCTTGCTCGAGACTGGGTGCTGAGAAGTTTTTCCAGGAGCTGGAGCAGCCACCAGGTAAACTCCAGCCCAGCAAGCTGGAAGTTGGGGTAATGTCAGTATTTTTCTGCATAATGTATTCACCTATAAAAACTCCCTTTTGGGTCCTATTTAGAAAGGGGGTAGCAGAAAGGGCTGGGGATTCCCACGGTGCTGCCTCCCCCATTCTGCTGGGTGGGATCCAGGGCGCAGGGTGGGGGGTCAGGGAGGATGCAGCCCTGCATGGCTTCAAGGACAGCAGCCCCGGCACTGCAAGCCCTGAAATACTTATTGCACTTCACTTTGCTCAGACAGCTCTCAGCAATATTTACTGGTGTGCATTAGAACTGCATGTCTGGCGGTACAGCCTGGATGGGGTGATCTCTGCTCTCTTGGGGACCTCCAAGGCTCCAGAGCAGGCAGGAGTTATATGGTGCTGCCTGCTCAGGGCTGGAAGCAGCCACGCTACAACCTGGCATGCACATGCTGGGAGCAGCTCCTCCGCTGTGGATGGGAGCGGCAAATGGAGCCGAAGGTCCAGACCCAGAGCCCCCAGCAGCTCCTGGGGGGCTCCCCAAAGTTGCCAGGGCTCTGGCATGCTCACGTCTCAAGCTGTGACCTCCAGCTTTGCCAGCGCAGGGACGCGGGATGAGAAAGGCTCCAGCCTTGCCTGCCTCCTGCACACATCTGGCACAGACATGGAGCCGATCCTGCAAACTGTTGCTCATGTTCCTCTTCCGCTGGAGGATTTTTCAAAGACCAGGCTTCCTACAGCTGATTTACAGCGCTTTTTAAAGCAAAGGGGCGATTCCAGAGAAGCCACCAATTATGTTGATGAAGAGCCTGACAGTAAACAGTGTCTTTTCTCCCTCTAAAAGAAAAAGACACGGAGGGAATTCAGCATCTTCCCAACATCAAAGCTAATAACAGAAGTGAAGTGAGACTCTGACCTTTAAAAGCCTGCCTGTTAGTGTGGATTATATCATGTCAGCAGCCATCTGCAATATAAACTATACCTGGCTTTGATGAGACCTCTAACAGACCTTTAAATGGGTGGAAATACTGCACGGCTTTCTGCAGAGAGGAAACCACACAAAGGCATTAGCTACACAGCACAGGGAATGAGGGTGTCCTGCCCGAGCCGCTGGATCGCTGCCGGGGCCCTCGCGCAGCCGTGTCTGGGACGCTGGAGCCAGGGCAGGTTGTGGCTGTCCCTGCCAGCCCCAGGGTTCAGATATTTTGGAGTATTTGGGCCAGTGTCACCTCCTGGGCCTGTTCCTGAGAGCAAAATGAGGTCACGTCCCTGCTCTCGTATCGAGAGGTTGGCTCTCTGGAGACTTGAAGGGTTTGTCAACCTGATTGACAAATTCATCTACTTGGGCAGCCTCCGTCCCTATTTTTGCTTGTCTTTCTTTTCTTTCCACCCAAAATGCTGCCCCTCAGATGCTCTGGGGATGGACAGTCCCCCCGAGATGCAGCACCCATCTTCCTGCAGTGTCCTCTCTGGTTTCATCAGGTGCTGGAGCAAACCTCAGGTTCCTCAGGTGGTTAGCCAAGCTAGCAACTTTATAGATTTTCCAATTTTCCCTGGGTTTCCCCCTCCTCCTTCATCTGGAGACTGGGGAACAGCAAAATATAAAATTGCTGGGCTAAATATAGCAGAGGCTACTTCCAGTAGTGTATTAGTCTAAGTGTCCAATAATTAAAGCTAAATGGGAGTAGAAGGTCTGTTTAAAGCATATGCATTGCCCACGTGAATACCAAGTGCCGTCCTTAGGAGTGCGGCATCGCGTGAACGCTGGTTACCATGAGCCGGCACAGGCAGCCTTTGCTACTAACAGGGAGGACGTAGGAAAATGCAGGTGACATTTAACTGTTTGAAATATTACGGGACTTCAGGAAAAACATATGTTTTAAGCCAATTCTGTGTTAGATTATGTCAGTGATTCCTGGGAGCTGAGCCATCCTTTGCTTAACGGAAAGCACAGCACTAACCAGTGCCTGTATGGAAGGAAACCGGGCTTCTTGCAGACATGCAGGACAGGCAGCTCAGTACTCAATGCACCAGCAACGAAACAGAGAGAGCACTTGTAGCTCTCGTGCCGTAAAGCCGTGTGTCTAACCCGGCTCTCCTGAGCAAGCTGCGGGTGTTTGGGACTGCCATGCACCTTTGCAGTGATTTTTTTGGAAGTCTCATCAATTTGCAGCACAGTGAGACCCCATGTTACTGCTGCTGTTTCTGCTGAGACCCAGCTCAGGTGAGGGGACGGTGCACGAACTGTTCCACCTTGAAGCAAACTGCCATGCTTTGCTGCCCTCCTGCTCCCAGTAATGATGGAGCCATTTGCTGGTTGATGCCAGAGGCAATTTAGGGAGCCTTTTGAGCTGTCTTAGCTGTGCTGGCTATGGCATTGAAGGCTCCAAACCCAGCCTTTGTCCCCACCCTGGGGCTCCTGTGCAATCTGGAAACTGATTTGTGACCTTGACAGCACAGGGCTCCTTGCTGGAGCATCCCGGCACTGCTCTAGTGTGGTAACAAGCGTGTAAGAGCTCTTCTGCATGGAAGCTTTGGGGGTAGATAAGGGCAGAGCAGGATCAGGGATTGCAGGCGCTGGTGGCGAGAGTTTTGCTTCTGCACAGAAGCACGTCACTGCGTTGGAAGGTGATAGCCATGGCTCCCCAAAGAGGATCCAGAAATAGTAGGTCTGATGGAGCCACGGAACGCCACTGAGAAACCGATCTAATTTCCTAATATGTCGAAACATCTCATTGACTTCTCAGGGGACTTATCCCTAGAACGGAAGTTTTCTTAACCATATCAGGAAGAAAAGAAAAATGGAGGAGGGAAAAAAGTCATCATTACGCTGACACCTGGAGATAACATTTAAAGCCAAGCATTGGGTAGGATAACTCTGCTCCTAAACAAAGCTGATTTATTAGGAAAACTCATCCATTTACAGTCCATAAGTTCAGGGCTCAGGGTTCCGTGTACAGAGGTGTTTCGGTCATCAAGGAATATGGTAATAATGTTTTATGGAAATGTCTGAGACTTCCTCTCCACGGGGCCCTGGCCATTTCTGTTATGAAATACACAATGCTTTCGCATCTCGAAGTCCTACACATTGAGCCATAAAGACAAACATGAGTGATCTTGTATCTTCTGGGGCTTTATGGTGTTATAAAATATGTTTTATGTTCCAATCAGCAGTGACAATTTATGAACAGGGAGGCTCGAAAAGATATAACATCAGACTATGTATTTTAATATAGTTTGAGAGAACTGTAATACCTTGAATGACATTTGCACTCAGCACACATGGAAAATGAATAGTAATGCATTGGAGATTGATGGTTTATTTCATTGAGAAAGGTCTTCTGTGCGAAGAGTTTTATGAGCGTTATAGACAATAACTAGTTGGCTTAAGGAAGAAGATTTATTGGCCGTGTGGCTACCTTCTCCTAGAGTTCTCATATTGCCTTAGTGCCTTGTTTGTGAAATTTGTTAGCATCAATTCCAAGAGGTTTTTTTTTCCTCCCTTGTAAGTATTAAAATTAGAGCCAGAGGTAGACACCAGCCATTTTTATTAATGTTTCATTTTATTTACACAATGTATCAGTTATAAGAATGTATTACGGAGTAACACTGAAATGATCTATTTTATATGCAACTCCTCTGGGGAGCGAAAATAAACCTGCTCAGAAGTGAAAGTAAGATGGGTGTCAGACAAGAGTTAGAGCATGCTCTTTGTTGAGTATTGGTCATGTTTAAGCATCCCGTTTTTAAGATTACACTGAGTATTTATCGCTAGTGCAGGATTTTTGTGAGTTCAGCATGTTTTGGTAAATCATCCTCAAAGCTTCTGTTGTAATTCAGCTTTGGTTAAGCATTGCTGCAAAGCATGATATGCAAAGGGATGCTTGGGCTGGCGGCAGCACAGGGGCTTGGCTCTACTGACCGAAAGTAGCTGTTGAGTCCACAACAACCAGCCTGTACTTCTGCTCCTGTGCTCAGACTCTGGGACAGACCCAGCTGCAGGTAGGTTTTGCCATCCCACACCTGAGTATCTTTTTGCACACAGCCATCACTGCCATTTATTGTGCCCAAACCACCACCGAACACCATTTCCAAGAGTCCTGTGGTGGCAGAAGCAGCCAAGTCCCCATTCTCAGATTAAAGTGCATTTTTTAGCCACCCCATTAGCAGGAAAAATCTGGAAAATGTGCTTTTTTAAAGCCTCGTCATGAGATAGCAGGGAGAAAGATGTGAGCAGCCAGTCTTGCTTTCGAAGCAGGTTGGAGTCTCCTGAAAGGACCAGCTTATGGTTTGTTTAATGCTGGGCATTGCAGCTATAATTTGCTAGTCTGCAGTGAAGCAGAGAAGAAGGTGGCTTGTCTCCACAAAGGGGAGAGGGTTTGGAGGCTGAAGGGTCATTGCACGGGCAGGGGATGGAGGGAGCAGCATGGCTCTTGCCCAGCTGAGCTCGCTGCAACCTCCTCCTCCTGCTGCCGGCTGGCTGTGGGAGCTGCGTGCTCAGGACGGTCGAGACCCGACCCGTAACGGTGCTGCTCACAAGCCTCACCGGCGTCAGCATCAGCTGCTGCCACGTCACCAGAGCAAAACCTGTCCCCCTTGTCACCTCTGATGCATTTATGCAAAACTTCCAGTGCCAATTGCAGCTCGATCCTTGCAAATCAATGGGAAATTGTGTCAGGGATCAATGAAGAGAATCCCAGCCGGCAGCCCTGCGGTGGGGGCGGCACTCCGAGCGGTGAGGGATTTTAGGCAGCAATGGGCTGGGTCAACAACAGCTTCAAGGGAGAGAGGTGGCCATGAAACGCTGAAGCGTGATGCACAAGCATTCCAGTGCCAATTGCAGCTCGATCCTTGCAAATCAATGGGAAATTGTGTCAGGGATCAATGAAGAGAATCCCAGCCGGCAGCCCTGCGGTGGGGGCGGCACTCCGAGCGGTGAGGGATTTTAGGCAGCAATGGGCTGGGTCAACAACAGCTTCAAGGGAGAGAGGTGGCCATGAAACGCTGAAGCGTGATGCACAAGCATTGCCGTACCGCAGCGTCTCTTCAGCATGCAGGAGCTTTTGGACCATAAGAGCGGAGCCAGGAGCTATTGACGCCTCCAGAGTGCTCACACGAGAGCACCTAAAACCTCGCAGTGAGCTCCTGGTCCCCCTCGAGGCAATGCCAGAGGTGAACGTTTCATTCCTTGACATCCCCCTTACTGTATCTCCTGATTTATTTTTACTTTAAGAGTTTTATTAATGCTGTTGACTCTCCTGTGCTTAGTACATGCCCCTCCACAGTAATTAAGCGTTAGCTAATATCTGCTCATTGAAAACCATAAGAGAGCTTTATTATCAGGCAGGAGAAGACTGCATTGATTTAGAAGACACAGTTCACATGGTAATTTCCGTGCCACCTTAAAAATCACTGCAAAGTGATCTCTGGAAGGTAATAAACAAGATGCAAAATCACCATGATGACATAAATCACAGTGAACTCACTTGATACTAATAACAACTATGCCATGGATCCATCCAAGGGAATTGCTTTGTAATGCAGTATCAGTGTCCCATTATTTTAAAGTGTTAGTAAAGTAAGGGGGAAAATGGAATTCTTCATGGGATATGTGGGATTTTTTTAAGCTCTCGTGTGTGGAGAGGAATGGGAGTGTATGGGTGTATCTAGCAGTGATGACATCTGCTAAGGATGATCAGTTTGTCCGTTCAAACCTATGTCACCTGAGCTCCCCCATGAAACAGCCTGTCCTTAAAACCAGGGCAGGAGAAGCTGAACCAGAGCAAATAATCACGAGCATCAACCTTCTTATTCCAGAGCCCAGGATGGACAGGGGAAGGCTGATGGATGCATCTCCTCTCCCGCTGCCTGCCTCCGATGCACATGATGCAGTCCCAGCTCCAGGGGTCACGAGGAGTTAGGAGCAGAGGAGGTGGATTAGACCCTTCTGGCTGGCATGCAGTGAATTATGTGTTAGCTCTACATACAGCCATTCATTAGAGATTTACCAGCTGCTTTTTGCCTAAATATTTGCTTAAATCCCTCAGCATATTTCATTCCATAGATTATTTTTTCCTACCAGTTATGAATCAGGGCTAAAAGCGTTTTAGAAAGAAAACACACTTTGCTGAAGTCAGGTGTTGCATTCAATCAAAATCCATGAGAAACTTAAGACTGGTTGGAAATAGGAAGGGGGTTAGTGTTCACAGTGCTGGCAAGCCAGTTGTTCCAAATTTTGGCCGGGACCAGTGACTGGGACCAAGTCACCTGGGAGAGATGCAGACGGAGCAGAGATAAGCTCATTTCTGCGATTTTCAGCCTCTTCTACTCCAGCAGAATCAGTAAGAAAAATGTTTCTTTTTATTTTCGCTGTTTAATTTTTCCTTTTCAGCGGTATAAGCCAACTTTCCTGCCATTCCTCTAAGTACACAAGAATGCAGTAAATTTTGCTGTCAGTCTGGGAACACTTCTCTAACAGCACTGGAGCTCTCAGCTGATGCCAGTGTTCTCTGAGAAGGGTCTGTTGAAGGTAGTTGTATTGGCCGAAATGGTGGTGGGAATCACTGTAGCCAGGTGTATGGGAAGGCTACTCCATTTTATCTCTTTATTTAAGTTTTGTGTCTATTATAAAGTCAACATTTCAAACTTGCACTGAAATTCTGAAATTCTGCCCAGTAGTGAGAAACAAATTTATAAGGGGTTGAAAAATCTGTGCGTCTGTCTCAGCTACCCCAGAGTTTTTCCCTGCAGCTTCCTGAACACAGGAATTTTGAAGCAACATTTAATTTCATCCAATTTTAAGATATTCCAGGATAATTATATTTTAGAATTTTTTCTTTTTAGTACAGCCTGAATTTTGATGCCATCCCAGCAGAATGAAACAAACTGAGACAATTCAGAGAAACTCCAAATTCCCGACAAATACTTCCAGAATTTGCACCCAAAGTCAGGATCCATCTCCAGGCTCAGCGAGGAGCCAGACCCTCCTCTCATGCAAGTCAGCGTAACCGTCAGCCAATGAACCTGGATGAATTAATGTTCACTGAGGAGCTGAAACCTTCACCTCTCTACCTTTGTGGAGCAACGCCAATGCCGCCCAGTAAGGGAACGGGTACCAGTGGGCACCAGTGTCTACTGCAGGAGCTTTACCAATTCAAATCAGCTGCAAATCTGCTCTAAGTGATTTTTTTTTACAGGTCCTTAATCCACTGGGTTAAAGCTTTACAGTGAACAGAGTACAGACCAGGAGAGTCCAGCACTTCAGATTGCGGCTGCTAAAGCCAGTCATCCCCCTCATCACAGTGTTTGAAATAAATCCTTACATGGGTATCTTAAAGAGCTGGACTAACTCCCCAAAGCATTAATGGGTGTTAAGTGGTGTGCTGAGATAAGAGTACATCCCATTGTTAGGAATGACCGATAGAGCTCAGGGGTCAAGTGAAATTGTGCTTATCTGCTGGCAATTCAACCTTTTTTCTTCCTGTGTTTGCTGTCTAGAATTTTCTTCTGGGGGAGAGAAAAAAAAAAAAAGAAGAAAAAGGAAAGTGTAAACCAGCCCCTATTTTAATCAGGAGTCAAATGAAAGATTCTCCAGGGGCTATCGGCAGATGAAAGACAGACACAGCACTTTGGGTGGAAAAGCCAGGGGATGCCTTTTTTGCATCCTGATGAAACCCTTGGGACCACCAAATTATTACAAATTACAGGGAAGTCAGAGCTCCCTTCATGAAAGCAATAGTGCAGGAAAAGTCCTTTTTCCATTAAATAACGAGCAGACAGAAGTCTCCTCGCTACTTTCTTTAATGCTCCGGAGGAGAGCTCCACTTTTCCCCACTTTGCTGGTTTTTGTAGCCGATGTGTTTTGGAGTGAACTGGGTGGGAGAAGGTCCCCAGCTCTGGAATGGACTCTGTTCTTGGCATAGCAAAGTCCACTCTCGCTACCTGGGACATTTGCCCAAGATTTGATTAAAAGGTTGTTGTAACCAGGGAGAAATGAGGTTCTTAGGTACTGGGATAGGTCCCAGCACATCCATTTCTCAGGGACGGCTTGCAGAGCGAGCAATGGCGGTGGTCTGGGTCTGCCTTACCCAGGGGCACCTTCACTGGGGTTAGGGGAGCGCCTTAATGGTGAGGTGACATCAGAAGAAAGGGTGAGGTAGGAGAAATGCTCTTTAAAAGCAAATATCTAACATTTCTGCTTTTGTGGAAAGGGACCAACTTTTTTAAAATGGGGGATTTGAAGTCACAAATGAAACAAGCAGCTGAACTTCTCTTTATTGCAGGTCTCATGACAAAGCCCAAGGGGTTTTGATCACTCTATGAAATGGTTCAGACTGCTGGGCTGCACACAAACTCTCCTAAATAATCCGACCTTGTTTCCCAAACTCTGCAGTCTTTCTGAGACCTAAATCAGCGTTTAGCTGGCTGGGCAAGTTCCCAGTCCCACTGAGATCAACGGATGCTTTGCACTCACCTGCAGTGGGACCGGGATCTCACCTCCCTGTATTTCTCTCTGTTTCCTTGCTGGTCACCACACCAGAAGGTTTCCATAGTTCTCACGACTGCAGAAATGCCTTTTGACATGAGTGGTCTAATTCCACGCAACTGGAGTTGAGATTTGAGATGTAAAGGCAGCCCAGTTAAAACGAATAGCTGCAAACCCGTGAGCTCTTGACTCTGACCTCTTTTCTGGCTAAAGAGCACACCGGGAAGGCAACAGCTACATCCCTCCCTTATTGGAATGTGATGAATCCCTATAAAAATATTATTTGAAGGCTGAAACAACCAAATGCGTTCTTCCCCATGCATTAAAGTACAATATCCATATACAATGGCAAGTATTCAAATGGGTGGCAAAGAACAGCTCTCTTCAACACAGTGTGTTAAAGCAATTTGTTTACAATTGAAGGAGCCTGGGATTTCCCTGCAGCTCTTTGGTTTCAGTAATGAAGCAACCCCAGAGTGTTGCAAAGTTGGGTAGGGGGGTTTTTACTGTGCTATCAAGTCTGAGCACAGAAATAAGAATGTATATTCTCCTTCCTTCTGATTAATAGTTCCAGTCAACATCAGCTAACTTATTCCTATTGACAGATCTATGAAATACTTGCAGAATCAACAGCTATGAAATAGATGGCAATGCACTGGCACCATAAAGCCGTAACATTCGTGTCTATTGCAATCAAGGCTTTTAAAACCTAATTACTTCTGGGTGACATCAGTCATATATTTTCATGTAAAATTACAGTGGCATGCAAGTGCCCAGCAAAATAAAAGAAAACAAATGATGTCCTATAATAACGGAGAAATGAACTATCATTTTTAATCTGGCATGAAAGCTCCAGCTGATGAAGCTTAATACAACTTGTTAAAACACCTAACAAGCGAGGAAGTGATTAAGTATTGTCCTTTTGCCTCTGGGAAATGGGATCTGCTCTCAGCAAGCACGGAGTGACTGAGATAGCCCTTTGGAGCTGATTGAGCTGCACATAAAGTAACTTCTAATGATCTCAGTCCACTTTGAGCCATAAAGATTTAGAAGGGACAATATTTTAGAAATGATCAAGTTCCACTCTTTTTATTAGTGAGGATAAAACACCTTTGTGGAGGGAATTAAACAGAATAAATTGCTGAAGCCTTCTGCAGCTTCCACCATTTAGCA
>NW_009224572.1:3146-10088 GCF_000690835.1 Fulmarus glacialis | reverse complement strand
CAGCACGACAGACACCAAAGGGGAGCAGGAGCTCATCCACAGCGGAGTCAAGTGAGAGGAAAACCTGCCTTTTGCTGCCAAACTGAAACACGAGGAGTTTCCAGGGTGAGTAAAATCCTGTGTCTGGTAAAACCTTCCTGAACAACTCCATTGACCCGGTGCTTTTAGAGAAGGGCATGAAGAGCCTCCAGCTCTGTTACCTTTCCAGCATGCCTCTGTTATCTCCCTCTGTCCCTTCGGGGAAACCGAGGCACTTGGAAACCGCAGTGGGGTTTGGGGCTGTGCAGGGCAAACAGAGCCCGAGGCTGCCCAGGCTCCCTCTGCAGCTGGGGCGCAGGGGGAGCATCCTTCAGAGGAGCACGCAGAGGCCTCCAGGGATGCTTCTGCCCTGCTCTCCAAATTGCTGCGTTACTGCCAAATCACCTCCAGCGCTGATCTCTCTGCAGGGACAAACCTGCAGAAGTTCCCAATTCCTGCAACGGACCATGGCAGAACCTGCTACAGTTCGTTCTTCTGACTTTCAAGGGCACGTTTTTCAGGAGATGTTTCTTTTATGGTGCTTAAATTAAGTTTTCAAGGTTAATTGTCCAATTTGATGTCTTTGGTTCAATAAATAATTCAGCGGCAGTTTACGTCCTCCCATGTAAAGATGCCTGCTGAGGTTACAGTTGCAGCCAGGCACTTCCTCTGATGTGCTATTAGCTAATGTGCTGAAGGTTTTTCCACCTCGTTTTGGAAGCATTTATGCTCTTCGAGAGGACATTTGAATGGAACTGAAGTTCACTGGAAGGGACCATAGTGAAGACAGCCAAAGCCACCAAGCTATCGATAAAGTCACTGCCAACGTCCGTCGTCCAGTGATTTTCCTGTTGTCAGCCACCAAACAGCAATAGCACAGCAATAATTTTAGGTCTTTTTTTTTTTCAGCAGGTCAAATCGAGGAGCCTTTTACATGCTCTTTGGGGACTCTTTGTGGAACAGCTAACTCAGACAACCCTTTTCTGTGAGACTCTGAATTGTCACCAGGGCTGATAGAGATGCCGTTAGAAATTTCAGGTCGTTAAACTGCTGTGTGGTATATATGAAGTGCTTCTCTTAGTTACATTTTTATAGCTCTCTTGCAAATGATCTACAAGACTGGTTTTCCTATAGGCTTTGTATAGTGGGATCATAACCCTGCTGGGACTCCCAGGTACCAATGCAAAAAACCCCTATAAATCATAAATATTCCTGTGGTGCCTTAGCGTAAGGTCCAGGGCTGGGGGAGTCCCGGGGGACTGCTGCTGGCGACAGTGCTTGCTCCTACCCCCCAGGGACCTGGAGCTGGCAAAAGAGATGGATGCTGCTTCTTTTATCAACATTGGAGGAGTCTTGGGGGACCAATTAGTTAATGTCCGTACCACGCTATCAATACATAAAGCAAAAGATTTGCAGTGCTTACTAAAATACCGGTTCTTTTCCCTGTTAATGAAACTCCATGCTGAGTTAACAGCATCAGGATTTTCAGCAAATCCACCAGCCCCAATATCTATAGGTGCTTTATAATCTCAAAACCCATCATCCCTCTCAAGTACCAAGGCAGGTCTGCTGGCACCACGCTCGCCTGCGGGTCAGTAGGTCATGGCGGATTCAGGTAAGCGCTGTAGCTGGATCAGTCCCAGTGCTGACACTGCAATGCAGCTCCGATGCAGAGCTCCCGGCAGAGGGACATTGATTCAATGGTACGGTAGCCGTCCTTTAAATAAAGGTCACGTTGCAGGGGCTGGCTCTGCTCGTGTGTGTGTGTACCTGGAGGGGAAGGCTGGACCGGGAGTTTGGGTAAGAGCGAGCCGCTGTGCCCCGCGTCGGTGCCAGGGGTGGGGACACGCACTGGGATGGAGCCCTTGGGCCCTTCATCGCGTGCTGAGGCTGCGGAGCTCTCCCAGGTAACCAGCCGTAGGGCACAGGTATGCCCTCCCTCTGCAAGAACCTGGGGGCTCAGCAGAGCAAAAGCTGGTACCTAGAGGATGCTATTTCCATAGCTGTTTGGTTACTCCACGACCTATTTTTTTATCTACTCACAGAGGGGGAAAAAAAAAAAGATCTGAATTTTGCCTGCTGGAGCAAATTGTGGCTACAAATATTCTCACTTAAAAAAAAAAAAATGCAGCTATTGCCAACCTGGCTCATAGCTGAGCAGGGCTTGCAGAGCAGCAGATTCTGAGGTTTGCAACCGGCAATGTATTCAGGAGGCATCTGATCAAAGCTATAAAAGGGGGAAAAAAAATCATCAAGGCAACATTGTAAAAGATGATAGTTGTTAAATCTAATTTCAATACTGTGTGTGCATAACCTCTAACTTGGAGGCATCTAAGCATTCCAGACATGGCCGGTGCATTGTAATTTTTGCATCGTTTCACATTACTCACAAGGTACATTAGATGGACACTGAAGGATGAATTATTCTTTTCAGCAAAACATTTTTGTGGAGTAAGTAAATTTATCTTGCGGGGAGAGTAAAAGGAAGAAATATGGCATTAAAATGTGCAGATCTGAGTTGAACACATCTCTCTTTTACAGGGAAACCATGATTTAAGTGCACTCTATTACTAATGTTTAATAAAAGCCATAATTCAGAATGTCAGGCTGAGGCTGTGTGCATTGAAACTATGATTTGGGGAAAAAATGACATGGACATTTTTCAGTACAGTAGCTCTTCTTTAAGCCATTTGTCTGCAGGCCTAAATTAGCTTTGAAACGTACTTTATCTTTTCTAAAAAGGCATTGATACAGCGATTATGCTTTATCAATTAATTTTACCCAGAGCACCGGAGAGGACAGGGGTTCATGGAGCTGGGTGCCTGCTGGGCTTCCCCTCCCCGGCGCACGCAGGGGCTGCCCGGGAGCGGCAGCAGGTCACATCGCCGCTCTTTTGCCCACGCTTCTGCATCACTCTCACCTTTGAGAGACCTTGGGAAAGTTTGTGCGTGCACAGACTAAACCTCCGCCTGCCTGCAAGCGAGTCTCCCAAAATACTTGCTGTTCAATACGTGTCTCACTGGCCATGTTTCCGAGGTGGAGAACCCCTGCGCTATTGGTACCGTTGCCAGCAGACTGTATATTGCTCCATCAACGTTGGCTCCAAGGGGAATGAGAGATTGATGGAGAAGCAAAGCAGTTACTGCACATCTCTTCCCTTGACACTTCGCGGACCCAAGCTGGCAGACAGACCTGAGCGGAGCTGACTGCAGGTTGGCCTCCTGTTGCCATATAGTTGATACCAATTCTTCTGAAAAGTGCAAATATTGAAGACTTTGGTGCTTCCCGCTGCAGAGCAAACCCCCGGCAGTACCCGTGCAATAGCAGAACAGCAATGCTGAGCTCTAAGCTGCATCCCTGGTGTCGCAGCAGCTCGGCGGGACACCGGCTTGGGAACACAACCGGAGCGCTGCCCTTTTCTGACCACACCACCGCCTCTGAGAGGGTAATTCAGCCAGTGGTGTCCCTCCTGCAGCTCCATTAGGCAAGTCTTTAAGGTCTGCGTGTCCCCATTTAGATGTCGTTCAGAGTTATCAGTCCCTCGAGGTCCATCGGACACTTGTCACGTGGGAGTTTCTTGCGCCCAAGCCTGCAAACACAGGCTGTGAAAGTTGTACTGGAGCCTGAAGGCTTTCACAGACATACAGTCATGGACGTATAGTCATTAGAAATGCTCTGGATTTTGTTCTGCTTTCTGTTCCTCTACTTCCTCTCAATAAAAGCTTTTTCTAGATAAAAAAAAAAAAATCAGCAGCTTCTCCGATCTCTGCTCTGTGCCTTCACATGTGCGCAGCTATCACTGAGCCTCTTGATGCTTTGCTGAATCTCGCCCTGCCTTTAACCGGGCTGGGGCCAGCCCTCCTGCCTGCTCTGGGCACGCTGCTGCCCGTGGCATCCCCGCCGTGACCCCGGCGGCCCGGCATGGCCCTGCCGGGGCCCTGAACCAGCTCTGCAGCTGGCCACAGATTAATCTGCATCTTGACCCACAGGACAAAAAGTCACCATGAGTAAAAAAAACCCCTCCCTTTTCCCCTCTTCCATTTTCCTTTTCCCGGTGGTGCTGGGTGCTGCAGGGCAGCGGGTCCCGGTGCTGGTGCCCAGGGGCCCTCGTGCATCTGCTCAGGCTGCTGCAAACCTGCCAGGGACTGTCTCATTACAGCTGCTCCATCCTTGGGAGTGTTATAAACCGGTGCCAAGCTCGCAAGATCTTCCCAAAGTCACGTATACAGGTCAGTAACACCTGGATTTAAACCAAGGCAGAGCCCAGCGCCAGCAGTGGAGGGGGCTGGTTTACACCGGTGGAGGATGTGGGCCGTTAAATATCACTTTCATTTACAAGCTGACCTGCAGCTGGGACATTTATTAGCACAAACCAATTCCCCTCGGGGCAGGCAAAGCCTGGGAGCTCGATGCTGAGCCTGGCCCTCGCTGAGCCTCTGCTGGGGAAATGCTACCTGCGAGAGGCTCTCCTCCCAGGCACCCCAGCGCCCGCAATTAAACTCTCCTTAAACTTTAAAGGCATACTTAAATGTGTTTTTATGGCCCCATTACTTTCTCTTTATAACCCGAGGTGAAGGCTGGAATTCTGTCCGAGACATCTTAAAGGTTATATGTACAATTAGCTGGTTCTCATCACGTCCTTTAATATTGCACTTCATAAGCCAAAACAAACCCCCATAAATCAGCCAGATGCCGGCAGCCATACGGAGCGCGGGGGCACCGGCGGGGCGAGGGAACTGCCATCCCTCCCGAATATTAACGGGTGACTTGGCTACGGAGAAAACGGTGCTGGATGAGCTCTGGAGCTGTCTCATCGCGATTTCAGCCGGGATGCAGGCTCCCCTCTCTCGCTCCCTAACCTGCCTGTGATGTTGGGGCAGAGTCAGTAATGACAGATGTGTAAACTTTTGCATGGAGGGATGCCAATATTTTGCATACTTACGCAGTGCTGCCATAAATATTAATGCGGTGCTAATATGGGAAGTTCCACCAGCTGTGTCCATTCTCGAGGGATACTTCAACTATTTATATTCGGGGTAATGAGCAAGCTGTTATTATATAATCAGGCTGTTGGAGAAGCCTTTGGAATAAAAGTCTCGCTGAGAATTAGCCAACAACCGGAGCGTGTTTGGAGCCACGAGACATCACAGATTTAATGATGGAGGGTTTGACAGAGCAGAGGCAGGACAGGAGAAAAACGGGAGAGAAGGAGAAAGGTGCTGAGAGTTAAGCTCCTGAGTAATTAATGCTGATGGGGACGATGCAGGGTTTTTTGCAGTTGCAAATTTGGCTTCTTCCATAGCATCCAGCTTCAGCCCTGGGAGCAGCGCTGGGAAAATATCTGATATTTATCTTTAGCCTTAAAAATGAGTTGTCTGCCAGTGCTGGAGTGAGATGAGATGCCACTGTGTTCGTGTTTCGGCTTCGAGCTCCCACGGACAGACTCAGCTCCTGGGGGAAGAAGGAGGCCGCTCTCCCCGTGTCCAGCACGGGCTCATGTTAAGTAAAATAAATGAAACGCCCCCAAACCCGAACAGGCACCAAAATTCCCTACCTGCAAACAAAGAAATCCCAAATATCTTGCACAAAATATTAAGTTCCCAAAGGAGGCACAAATGAGGAAAGGTCAGCGTTTGCTCAGCGAAATAGCTGCATCCGCACTGAAAACCACAAACCAGAACGAACTTTGTTATGCTCCCCTCTCTCCAAGCACAACCTGCTTGCTTTAATCAGAGCTGGAATGATGCTGCTCTCATCTGACTTGAGAATCAGTCCTCTCTTCTCGTGCTAAAGCTGGATTTGTGTGATTTTATTACTGTTTTGGACTCCCACAACACAAACGACTGATGAGCCAAATCTGTGCCGCATCCCTGAATGTATTACGCTCCTATTGTCTTTTTTTGCATCAAATCTCTGCTTTTTACAAGGCAGACTTCTTCCTCTTTAACAAAAAATGCTGGAGAACAGTTTGGAAGTGATTTAAATCCTCTCTCCCCCTTTTTTGGGGAACGATGAATATTTAATTGAGTTGAAAGCAGATAAATGATCATTTTCTTCATCCTATATGGTAGTGAATAGTAAATTACTTTACCGGGAAACCCAGTTATAATTGCAAAATTGATAACAGAGGTGTGAAAATTTACACCTGTGATAATAAAGACTAGCTTCCCATCGTACATTGACATTATATCTTATGAGTTATCTCTTGTGCATGATCTAAATATTTCATATAAGCCAGCAATCAGAGCCTTCAGCTCACCAGGTAAGAAATAACTGCTTTTATATTTCATATGCGTATATATATATTACAAATAACAGCACATTCTGCAGGCACCTACACACCTGCACAGCAGTTCTCCAAGGGTGGGTGTTCATGCGCCTGAAAACTGATAGGGAAACCCAACATCGTGCTGCAATGCAGAGTTTAGAGGCAGCATGGCAGGGAGGGGAGGACAGAGCATCATAACCTTGGGCAGACCCGGATTAAAAATTGCTATTTGGCATCCCCGGACTCCGGGCTGAGTCCTGGTGAGCTGCCGAACACGAGGGATCTGCCTTCCCCTCTCCACCCTACCAGCGTTCCCTCTGGAAACTGCCGAGTAAAGGGAAGCACAGAACTTCTGCTCAGATTTGGCAGGGGCCGTAGCGCTGGGGCCAGCGGGCAGCGTGTGGGTGGGTGCCCTGCGAGCGCTTCGGGGTCCCACTTGTGGCTCGGGCCCCCTCGGAGCCTGGCACGCTGCTACCACATGCTAAAGAGGCGATGCTGGGCTGGTAATTAACCACTGCAATCAGCAGAGCGCTCAGCAGAACACGCTGAAATGAACCCTGGACAGATCGAAATTAATACCGAGCAACCTAATGGGCAGAAGTGCACTCGCCAGTATTAACCTAAGAGGAAATCCAACCCTTTATATAAAGCTTTTG
>NW_009224572.1:0-3132 GCF_000690835.1 Fulmarus glacialis | reverse complement strand
AATCGCCCCTTTAATATCCAGGCAGGGTCTCGGCGTTAACTCTGAATTAATCCATAATTTGGGAAGATTTCCTCAAGGTCAAGGCTTTTTTGCTAAGTCTGGGTGCAAAAAGGGCTGGATGGTCTAGGGCTCTCCTGGGCGTCGGGGGGTTGGATCAGGCCCTCGCGGAGCCGGGCTGCGGCTGGGGCTGGCGGCATGTACAGTCATTAAGACACAGGGATTAGAGCCTTCAGCCTGAATCTGAGTCTAATCCATTACCCCCTTCACAGGGTATCGCTCGAACTGGAGCTAATACCCTCCCTTTAGACTAAAAGAGATGGTCTGTTTTAAAAAGTTTGGTGTAGTTAACAGCGCTGCATTCAAGATTTCTGTTACAGAGGTGCCAAAGCCATAAAATACGTAAATTGCCTCTTTCTCCTCATTTTAGCATGTCATTTCATGCTTTTATATAGATACATATTTTATATATAAGTCTGTTTCTTAAGATATCGTTACTTTAATCTTGGCCAGTTTATTAAAGATAATTATACGGAAGTTAACGTGCTTTCTCCAAGATTGCAATTGGCTGAGCTGGATGACAACATTATGTTAACAAGAACGTTTTTTGCTGTACATGAGACAATCTTTTTGGGGGGGGGAAGAAGTGAATCATTTTGCTTCCCTTTTTCTCCCTTCAGATATTTTTCTTGAAGCTCATTTCAGTAGCAAGACATCTTCAGCTTCCCCTAGACTAAAGTAAGAGACAAGATGCAAGAGCCATTGATTCACCTTAGGGAATACTTTGGAGAGATCAAAAAGTGCTCATGTGCAAGCTGTTTCCTGTGGGAGGAGCGTGGCAGTACAATCAATCCATGAATGCATTGTAAAATCAATGCTCTGTATAATTAGGGCACTCCAAGGGTAAAAAAAAAAAAAAGGAAAAAAAAAAGGAAGGGAAAAAAAAAGAAGGAAAAAAAAAGAAAAAAAAAAAAGAGAAGATCTTTAATGCATAACGGGACTCTTGAAGGCTGGAGAACTCACAAGCCCCTGAACAAACAGATTTTAAGTCTGTTTCAGAGGCAGCAAGGGAAGATCTTTGGGGATTGATGCAAAAACCTTTTATCTTGGTGCTGGCTGCAAAATGCCGAGAGCTCTGGGATGCTGATCACACGTGAGACGACCTCCTCGGTTCTCAGCTGGGACAGCCAGTGCTTCGGTCGGCTGACCGCCACCGACCTGGTTGCTTTTGGCTGCCGGTGGGAAATAATTTTGACGGCAAACCCCTTTGGCAGCCGTGAGAGATGATTTGGGAGGAAATATGTGCCCAGAAACCACCTTGGCTGTGTGTGGGGTGGCCAGGATCAGACCTCCATGTGCAAATCCCATCCTCCCCCTGCAATGGTGGTGGTGGAGATCCTCCCTGTACCGTTTGCAGCGCAGAAAGGCTCTGACCTCAAGAGATTATTTTTGCATTTAAATATTTCCAACCATTTTTCACAGACTGAACGAAGCCGGATCATAATTCCCAGCTAAACACAAATGTTAACTATACATCATGAAAATACAGTGGGGCGTAAATAGTTTTCTTTTATATGGCACTAAATTATAAGCTGAGCCAATTAAGCTAGAAGGCAAAAATTCCTTCAAATTAGCAGTCACTTTTGCAAGCTCTTGGTGAAAGCAGTAATGGGGTTTTGCCTTAAAAATCCACTTTTTGGGCTATGGGGAGTCTGTCACAGGCTGCCAGCCCTGCCGGAGCACGCCACAGCTCTTTAACAAAGCTTGGCTTGACAAATCGGGCTTTTAAATTTAAAGGCTAAGCGCCCTTCAGCCTGATTTTTAATTATTAAACGCTAAAAGATCTCTGAAGATCCAACTCGCCCGCGAAGATCCTCTGCAGAAATTAGACTCCCAAGCAGGAGGGGGCAAAAAAGCAAACAAATACTCTGCCTGGAATGGCCACCATGCCAGTTAACGTTCCTCGGATGGGTCATTAGGTCTTTTACGGATTGTCAGCATGGAGAACCATTCCTGGTTCCAGGGCAAAGAAAACTACTTCATATTAAAATGCATGGCTCTTGTGGGACACGGCACTTTCACAGGGCTGCCTGCGAATTTGGCAAGAGCCCTGAAGTTGAGAAAGACTGATAACCCTGCAAATCAGAAAAGGCAGGTTTTCATCAACAGAAAATTACAGATCCCTGGTGAGAACTCCCATCATTATCTATCAAGAAATAAATTGGCCTGAGCTCCTCGTAACTGGTTCATCTGCCGGGATCTCGCGGTGGGAAGGACCTTTGCATTCCGACCAGCCATCGGTTCGCTGGGTGTTTTAATTGCTTGTAAGAATAACTATTGCTTGAACGACAGTAAAGCTGCTTATCCCCCAGTTTCAAAGAAAATTGGGGTTTTTTGAAGGATTCATTGGCCTGGAGTGCTCTGACCACTGACACAGGTGGGAAAGGACAGGTTCCTGCAGGGAAAAGGTGCAGAGGTGTATCCCAATCTGCCCTTATAAATCTGTGGCTAGAGCAATCCCCATCCATATCAAACCAACTCCAGGAGCAACGCTCTGTGTCAGAGCTTCATTTTCAGATGAGGATGAGAAACGTCCTCAGGGGGACGAGAAACACCCCAGCAGGGCTGCGGGCCAGCTTCGCTGCAGCAGCTTTGACTTTTTACATCCAACCTTCGGAAAATGCATGGAGCTACCCCAAATAAAATACCTGGGAATGTGGAAGGTGAGTGTCCCTTTTCCCTTAGGATACACAGGGCATGCTAGGAGGTGTGATAACAAGGACAAGGTGTTTTGGCAGAGCCTGCGGCCATCACCCAGCTGACAGCACATGGACAAGGACAACTCTGCCGAAACAGTGCCTGGGCTCCGTTGGCAGGAGAAAGCCGGCATGCCAAAAGGATTAATTATGCCCCAAAATAAATGTAAGGGTACGGCTGGAGGAAAGTCCCATCGGGAGGATTTCTGGCACCGAGCTGTGCGCTCACGGGCCAGAGGAAACAGGGGAGGGGGCTGACACGTGAAACATCACTGCGATTAAAACCAGGTGTTTAATATCCTCGTCCAGTGAAAGGCGGGGGGGCACGCGTGGAGAGGAGGCCTTTTCCAGGAGAGGGCACTCGCGGGAAACAGCAGCT
>NW_009224571.1:5275-5632 GCF_000690835.1 Fulmarus glacialis | reverse complement strand
CCTTGTGGGGTTTCATTTCTTCATTTTCATGTGAATTACTGTTCCTCGGGGGAAAGCCTCTGCTTCCACCTCCGAGAGGCTTACTGCAGCCACAGGACCAAATCCCTCTGTTCATTACACCCATGTAAATCTAGAGTAAATCCTTTTAAGCCATTGGGGCCACTCTGGGCTTACCCAGACATAAATGGCCGTACTATAAATAAGACCTTAGTTTGATTAGCGAACTAAAGGCAGGAAAAAAGCACTTAAAAGATATCCAGGGGAAATATAAGCTCTCCCCCCCTCCAAGCAGTTATGATGAGTTAGTCCATGAATGGCAGTCAGAGAGTGAGTCATGTTTCATAAATCAATTACACA
>NW_009224571.1:0-5131 GCF_000690835.1 Fulmarus glacialis | reverse complement strand
GGTCCTGACCCAGGAATCCCCAGTTCCTGAGGCGGGCGACATCCCGCCGGGCTCCCTGCAGCTGCACGGCAGGAGGGGACTCGGGTGAGGGGAACGGCCGGGGCAATAGAGGGGATGGAGAGCGCCGGGAAAGGGGTAATGGGACTTGATTAACCCCCCGCCACTCATCACTGCCCCTTGGGGACTTCAGCAGCATCCGGACCCACGTGCCGTGTGGCTCAGAGGAGGCAGAGGAGGCACAGCGCGGACGAGCCCCCCAGGAGCTTGTGTCCCTGCCCAGAGAGAGCCCGAGCTCTGCATGCTTCTCACGCTGCTGCTGCTGTACCCCCGTTTGCGTAGCCACAGGGCCCCACTGCCTTATACAGGTCTTTCCTTGGGCAGAAACCAGGCATTATCAGCTTTATTACTAGTAATAATAAAAATAACATTCTGCATACAATGAGCATCTTTCATCTTCACAAGCTGCAGCGCGATCGTTTCGCTCTGCAGCCGCGCGGGATGAAGGCGAGTGTCCCCATCCAGCCCACGGCCCCGCCGGGCGCGGGTGCGGGCAGAAGGGAGGGCGAACTCCGGGCAAGTACGCAGAGAGCTCGGAGAGGCTGAAAATAATTGTCTAACTTGAAAGGTAGCCAGGGCAAAGGAGCCAGCAGTGCTATTCAGAACGTGTTAATGGGCTTTTAAATGACAACAAATGGCCATGCCTTCGGCTGGATGTTGGATCGAAGAGGCTGCATCTTCAATCATTTGTCTAAATTTTGGATTTTCACTCAGGAAAAAGAAAGGCAGGCGCCTGATTGAAAGTGAGCAAATGCTTTGCAGACCTCTGTTTAAGTGCCACGAATACAGCTTGTTTCCGGAGGGCTTTTTAGAGCCCAGGTGCAGTCTCTCTGCACACCTCGGTAACATTGATCTAATCCGGGACATTTGTAGGCTGAGATGCAGCTAAACATTCAAAATTAAGAATAATTCAGTGACCCCATATGAAACACATATTTATTGTGGTTGGTGTTAGAGCCACTCATTTCAGGCAGTGTCCGTTCAGCTGCTAAATGGGGTTTACACCCCGTGTCCTCAACCCCCCTGCCCCGGGGCCGGGAAGGGCAGCAGCAGCAGCGAGCGCTGCCTGCGCCGGGCGGCTTGTCTGCTCCAGCGGCCGCTCACCAGCAGAGCAACGGCACTTTCCTCCCTCTCTCTTTTAAGAGAAAGAGGCTACTGTAAGTTGCAGTCCGCTGCAGTTAAATAATTTGCTGATGGTCAAAAGTAAGAGCCGGGAAGAGAGCTCAGGCCCTTGGCTCTGGTGTTTCACCCCGTTCTGCCTCCTCCAGCCTTGCCATACTTTGATGCAAAATTATCAGCAGAAGAGTTTATAAAACATCAAAACAGTTTCTCTCACACCAGCTAGACAATTTGTATACATAGTGCCTCTTTAAAGAATCTCCTGCCAGCTCAACCCTCTCTTTCATCTCCCCATGATTTATTTTATGCTATTTTTATGGGATTTTAAAACATCTCTAACGAAGAGGGAGGACGGAAAGTTCTGTGCTGTGCAGAACAGCCCTTGGTGGTGGCGGGTGCGCGGCAGGCACCAAGCTCCAGCAGGATCCCGTGTTTGCTGCCATGCAGAAAGGCTTTTAAAAAGAAATTGAGAGGTGAATGCTATCGCTTGATGGGTGATGTCTCTGTATCGCTGTGCAACAAGTCAGAGAAGCACCTCTGGAACAAAGTATTTCAAAAAGCTGCATTTCCTAAGTGTTGCAAAGCCACCTGAAAGAGCAGAAGAAACCATCTCAGCCCTTTTTGTTCTGCAAAATAAATAGGCTATCACCATGCCAGGTAGGCTCAGGTGAACATGGAGAAATTCTGATTTACAGGAGTCTGGGCAGGGACAGCCCTTGGCTGGGACGCGGGAGACGGCAGCGTTGTGACGGCGCTATCCGCAGGGAAACGGGGTGGCCAGCCTGGTACTTTGCTAAATCATCACTGCTGCACGAGGAACGATGGGGTTTGTTCAGCTCTCTGCCACGTTGGTACGGGGACCCGGGATGGCCAGGGGCATCAGGATATCTCGCCCCGGTCGCAGTTGTCCTCCCCTTCTGCCAGGTTTGTCGGGGTGCGTGGTGCTGGTGGAGCAGCTCTCCTGCAAACCTGCCCCACACACAGAGCAAGGTGAAGCTCATGCCAGAGTGGTGAATGCTTCAGTGCCGGTCCTACCTGGGCTTTGCCAGGCCTGGGAGAGGTGCCAGCTGAGCAAGGAGAGAGCCCTGCAGCTTCGGGGGGATGCGGTGAGTGTCCACAGCCTCTCCGGCAGCACAGGACACGTGCACACACGCACCCTGCCTCGCCAAACCCGGACCAAACGCCAACCCTCCATGGCTGGAGGCCGGAGGTGTCTCACCCCTGCGCTGCGGCACCGGCAGCTCCCATGACGTGTCCTGGGCCGCTGGCACAACGGCAGGACACAAACAGCAAAGGCAGCGCTGCGCTTTCTGCCCAGCTTCTCCAGCCTGATGTGACACGGTGGACAAGGATCAGCCCACTGCTGTGTGATGTGCTGCAGCGCCAAAAGTCGTCTGGTGTTAATGAGGAAGGGAGAGGAGGGCCAAGACCGCGGAAGGGTCCTGGCTACTGCACAAATGGGGTCAGCTGTTTGCAGCGGCGCCCAAATCCTTTTGGCCCGTAACAAATGGGTCAGCAGGGAAAACACAGAGTTCACTCACAGCCCCGCGTACTTTGAGAGAAAGGAACAGCCTTGGGCCGGGAGAGCTGGATACCCGGGGGGAATCGCTGCTCCCACGGGCTGGGAAAGATCATTGCGGTGCGGGTGAGCAGATCCGGCACCAAATGGGGTCCTGTGCCAGTTGCTCTGCCCAACTGCAGCTTTACCCGCTCCATAGCCACACCTGAAGAAAACCATAAAAAACTCCAATTATAATGCAATTAATTTTGAAACGCACAAAAATATCATGTGTCCAAGCCCCTATCCCTGCGTTCCTGCCCTGTTTGTACTTGGAGTTCCAGGTGCTGACAACCAGGAGCCGTTTCAAAGCTGCAGCCGCTGCGTCCCTGCTGTCTGGCGGGCAAACCCACCGAGCCATACTGGTTTGACAGCCCGGGCTCCCTCCTACACAGGCACTGCGCTCCCTAATGAGCTGAGCAACAAGAGCAAACAGACACACTCACTCCCAGGTTTCGGGAGGTGTAAAATCAAAAGCCACATAATCCAGCCAAGCAAAACCACGTAGGGAGCATAAGTATCGCACCAGTTCTTGCTCTTTTCTGAGCACAGGTTTCACTTCTGGAGCAGCATCTCCCTCTGCCCAGGTGCAGGCAGTGACAGTGGCCGGCCGGCCGTGCCCGCGGAGAGCAGCCAGGCAGCGGCGAGCACCCTCCCAGGGAAGGGATGCCATCCCCGTACAAGGAGACGGCTGCCGCGGAAGAGCTTTACCGGCCCCCTGGACTTAAAAGGAGCGAAGCTCTTCCCACAGCGGGGCAAAGGCTGGCAGCCTGCGCGGGAGACGTGCAAACCCACTCGGCAGGAAACATCTCACGTCAGCCGCCCTGCTCACCCAGCGAGAGTTCGGGGCCGTGTTCCCTGCGATCGGCAGGTTGTCGGCGTGCGCTCATCCCCGCTGCGGTGCCCTGGGAGCGATGCCGGTTGCTCCGCTCCCACTCGCAGTGTCAAACAGCGGGGAGGAGGGACGGGCTGTCGCTGCAGGAGGTGCCTGGGTTGCCACGCGTGCTCCTTGAGAAATCAAGTGAAGCCACAGATTGCTGTCTCCCAGGAATTAAAATGCCGAGAGAACACCAGCAATGCAGGTTATCCCATGGCCCTTGTGGCATTAACGCTGTTCATTACCACCCTGATCTCTCCCGCTGTCAGACCTCGGGCTAAGGCTGCCCCGGAGGGCTGCGGCCGCGTGCACTGTGGGCTACGCTGGTGCCGGCAGCGCAGGGGTGCAGAGCGGTGATGCAGAGGGCTGGGGGTCAGCGGGAGCAGAGGCTGGGGGGATCCCACGCTGCTGCACGGCTGTCCACAGCTGGACACCAGCTGCCGCAAGGCACCGGTGCATCTCGCAGCACCATCTGCCAGCTCCAGCCACCGCTGTGCTAAACGAGTCCAGCATTTTACACGCTCTCTAGCTTTACTGCTCTGCTTTAAATAACATTCAGGATCAGCCAAGACAGAGACTATGCACTGCTGTTGCACTGGAGAGCAGTCAGCAGCAGATACTCATTTGCACCCTTTTCTGGCTGTTCAAAATACTGCGGGTGAGTCACCAGGAGAAATCCCCCGATTTCCAGCACAGTTCAAGCTCAGGGAAGGGGATGTGGAAGGGAAGAAGAGCTTTCCAGATCCGATTCACCACTGACAATTTGCTTTTGACAGTGGTTGAAATCATCTTTGGAACAAAATCTGGATTCTAAGGACAGTGAACTTTGTCTTCCAGCAAAGCTGTATGCATATCGTGGTGAGTTTTCTTCAGGTTTTCCCATCTGTGAGAAATACTGACAGCGTTTCTTTAACATCATCATGCCCCTATATCCATGGGGCAGGTGAAATGATGCCGAAATGGGAAGTTTCAGAAGGAAACCAAAAGGACCCTGCTCCTGTCCAGTCCTTCCCAGCTCACAGAGCGCTCTGTCAAGACCAGACTGACCCTCCTCTTCCCATGGATGGGGAAACTGAGG
Source organism: Fulmarus glacialis (assembly GCF_000690835.1). NCBI lineage: Eukaryota > Metazoa > Chordata > Aves > Procellariiformes > Procellariidae > Fulmarus > Fulmarus glacialis. The sequence goes on along the minus strand of NW_009224571.1, from coordinate 442 downwards.
CACAGGGCAGTCACATGACATTGGTCACCAATGCCAGGCTCCAGACTCTCATTCTGGCTCGTTATTCCCCAGACCACAATCACTCTCTGTTAAACCAGATGTGACTCTGCTTCACATTCACATCCTCTCCCTGCTTTGCTTTCACTTCCTTTCAAGGCAGGGCAGAGCCAGGACAGCACTCGCCACTCGCCCCCTCTTGGTTTACGAGCTGCTGCTTTTTTTTTCCCCTTTAGGGTAAACATTAAAATTTAAAGTCCCCAAAAAAACCCTCCTCCATACCTCCTGGGACAAGAGCAGAAGCTGCTGGAAAGTAAGGAAAGAGGAATGAGAGCGTGGTATGTCGATGCCTCAAAGCGACGAGGCCCGGCTGCGGCCGGGGCACACCGGCACCGTGCGAGGACAGGCTCGGGGGGCCGGGAGCCCCGAGCGGGGTGTGCGGGCA
>NW_009224570.1:0-5823 GCF_000690835.1 Fulmarus glacialis | reverse complement strand
TTGTGTGTTAGGGGTAGCGATGTCCTGGTTGTCCGTGCTTTGACACAGGCTGCGGGCTGGGCGTGGGGTCGTGCGGAGCCCTGTGGCGTCTGCCCGCCGTCTCCCGGGTCAGATCGGTGGTGTCGTTAACTTCCTCAAACGGGCCCCCGAATGTCAGAAAGGCAGCTGCGTTCGCAGAGCCGTAAAGGACATGCGATGTGTTTAATTCCTGGCTTGAGCTGGTATTTTTTGTCTAAGTGTTGTGCCAGTGCAAAAAAAAATCCGTAGGTAGAGTGATGTGGTGGTGGTTACGTGTCTGCTCTCGAGAGCAAATACGTCTGGGTAGGAAGTAAGAGGCTCTCGCGCCATCAGAGCAGCGGGGTCCCAGAAGAGGTCCCCCACTGAGGCTATGAGGCAAAACCCTCCCTAGTTTTGAGGAGGAGCTTGGTCAGGCTGTGAGAAGGCTTGTGCCATCCAGTTTCCAGGGAAAAACCGGGTTTGTGGTCTTCTCCACCTGTGGATTAGTAATTTGACTAATGCACTGTAGCTGCATAATACTTCTGAAGATAAACTCAGAAGAGGTAGGGTAGCCCTGTTTATTTTTCTTTTTTTTTTAATTTTTATTTACAGGAATTCTGTTCTTCAGTAGTCTTTATTTATCAAGCAGAAGAAAGTTATCTTGAAATTGAGCTGAAGTATAGTTATACCTGGGCACCGCCTGAGGGTACTAAACTCTTCCACTGCTTTCCTGATAGCTGTCAGGTCATCTCATAACTTGTGTAAATTCGTATTAGACAGATGATTCTGAACGAAAATGATGATATTTGAAGGATTTTTTTCCTCTCTTACTTGCGCTGTTTACCAGATCTGTAAAACAAAAATGTTACCGAGCGCTGTAGTACTACTTCATTTTGAGCCACACTGTGGCCTTGGTCTTGCAGTTGACTCAAGCGGTGAAAGTAGAGATTTCGCATAGATGTAGCGCCTCTTTTGCAAAGAGGAAGAAGAGGGCATTTAATTTCAAATAAGAAGGCATATTTAAGAAAGTTGTTAAAGCCTTATTAGTAAATTTGTGCGACTTTGGTATTAGTCACTTCATTTTCCAAAGAACTATGGAAAAAACCTAGTATTTTTGCTATGTAGTGCCTTACCCTATCATTTAAGTGAAATTTATTATCATATTATTATCACAGTCTGGTTTGGGGATCATTTTGATAGTAATGTGTGACTTAAGCCTGGAAATGTTGGGGGTTTTTTTAATGTTGTTGTTGTTTTTTACTATTTTTAGATTATTTCCAGGTATATTTATGCTGTGAGGAGAATGTTACTGGGAAACAAGCCTGTAATTGGCTTCAGAAGTATTCAGATAATAAGGCCTGTGGGATCTGGGGCTGTTTCTCTTCCTCCTTCCTGCCCTCCCCCTCTTGTTTATGTGGCACTGATCACTGTGGCGTTCTGCTCTACGGCTAGGGCCCCTGTCCTCAAAACCCACTGCTGTCAGGTATTCTTACTAACATTTAACGGGATTTAAGAAAAAAATGAAATAACATAATGTGTTTGAAAAAAAAAATTGGAAATGTGGATGTTTTGGTAGGGAAAAACCCACAACATTGTTTGAGATACTTGCTGATATTTTGTCTTTTATCATCCTCCAAAAATGCAATCTAATAGTTTCTGTTTAAAAAACGCTACCATTCTAACAATCATGGGAACAAGGCACAGCGGTTCATGGTATATGTTTTCTGCTAGTAACAGGGAACACCCATTTTAGGCAGAGGCAGCTCCTTTGGGTTAAGATAACATATTTTCTTTGAAATAATTGTTGACCATGAAAGGTTTCTCTTTTTTTTTTTTAAAATGCTTTTTAAAATCCCCATCCGTCACAATTAGTGCTTAGCATGCAGGCATCCCTACTGACTGACTGAGAAATGGTCTTGCTGAGTTTTGCCATGTCAGAAATGGGGAGATTTGGATTGGAAACCAGTTCTGGATTTCCACTAAGCGCAGCCTGCACAGTCCGGGAGGTACTTAACACCATTCCCTGGCCCTTGCGTGGGCTATAACAAGAGGCAGCTGTGGACCGTTTTGTAAGCAATGTGCAATTTACAGCTTTTTATTCTCAAGGTATTCATTGAGGATCGGTTTTACAGATCAGTATGCTTCCAGAACTGGCATTTAGTGCCACGGCAAAGTCTTGAACCTGTGCTGTTGTCTTCAGGGATTTGTACTTGTGCAATAAGTGGGATAAATCTTTGAGAAAGAAGGAGCCTTTCCTTACACAATCTTTGATTGAGATTTCTTGTTGATCAGGAAGATGCTCACAAGCATCGTGGGAAATCTCCTTCCACCTTCCTTAACTGTAATGGCAGGGTTTGCGGTCTAGACAAAAATCGTGTGGGTGCGTCCTGGCGGGAGTACTCCTGTGGAATATGTCAGTTCCCGTGGGGAAAAGCAGTGACGCGCGCTCCCAAACAGCGAACAGGCAAGGGGTTTGTTTTGTTTAAAGGTCGGTTGGCTTGATCCAAGAGGTTATTTAGATGAAAGAGGCTAGGTAACGGGGAGCAGGTAGGGAATGTGAGAGCGTGTGCCAGAAGAGGAAATGTTGGAATAAGTGGAAAAAATCCAAGAGCAGCCGGGTCAGTAGGAGCAGATGGTGTGCGCCCGAGAGTCCCGGGTCTTGCTAAGAATGAAGTGATTGAACACAGATTCATTACACCTGGGCTCATTAAAGCCAGCTATTCTGCTAGGCAATAGGGTACAGCAGAGGTTGTACCTATTTAACTTCCCTTAAAGAAGGGATCCAAGAATGAACTCAGCAAGATTGCCAACTTTAAACTCAATTTCCAAGACTTATTGATGCTGTATTATTTCTACGGCTACATAGATGACTAAGAACTTGACATATGCCCATAGTTTCTTGTAGACATACAGAACCGCAAGAGTTATTTCAGTTCTGGAAAAATGGTTGAAGTTAGCACTAAAGTTAAAAATGTCAGGCACTTCACAGGATGGAGAAGGGCATGACAGGGACAGGACAGCGTGGTTTTTGCGGACTGTATAATCATACCTCCCCCGTGTACTGAAAGTCTTTGCCTAGCCATATAGTGTGGTTAAAGGCAGAACCATTAAGATTTTATTTAGACTTGTACAAAGCCTGTGGTAGATCTTTCACCAGGGGCTTTTAAAGTAACTCTGTAAAATGTCTTATAATCTCTTGCCTGAAAGATCTGCGCTAGGATTGTTTTTGTTTTTATTTTTTACAATATTTACGTCAAAGGAGGAAGGAGCAGACTAGTCACGCGCCATGCAGTTATGTAGACTGTCAGAAATAGAAGAAACTCAACAGCATCAGCTGGATTTATATTTATCCATGTTGGTCAAGTTGAAAATGGTGTTCCCTACGCTTTGGCTCCTAATAAAGGTAAAAGCAACTGAATTTGTGCAAAGAAAAAAAAATCCTGAAAAAAAGAAACGATTTGAACTCACTGGGGCCACAAAAATATCGCTGAAGCAAAGGCGATCCCACAGACTACTTTGTTCCATAGATGAGTATCGATAACACCTCTTACGAGGGGAGAAGGCAGGCAGTTGGGAAGAAGGAGAAGTGACTGCATCCCGGGGCAGGAGGCAGCGCTGATGGCCGTCAGTGGAGAACAACGACAGGTTTGCCTGCCTACGAGGGCAAACTCTCTCTGGGGTTTCTGGCCTTGCCTTGGAGGAATCGGTTTGATTGTGCTCCCTGAGTGTACTGGGATGTCAATACTCCACGCTAACCGCTGTGCCACAGGTGTTGACGGTGGCTGGTTTGCCTTGTCTCATTTTGGGCAATCAATTTGTGACCCCAGTTCTGGCCACCAGCGAGTACAGCCTCTGCTCCTTGAGTCCGGGACACCAAAGTTATGGGTGCCAAGTACCATTGGGCTGATGTCTGCGTGGATTTCAGATAAAATAGTGCTTTATAGAGTCATCGCCCACTGATCAGCAAAGGAGAGGTACCTTGTGCTAGACTTACTGTTCGGTATTACTGTGGTCTCTGAAGATTTTGTCTTAAGAAATTGGGGAGCAGGATTGGACTCAAGATTTACACTGAAATGCTTGTCTCTATTAGTTTCTGACTTATTTGATGAATTCTCACTTGGCTGTCTGATGGTATCTTTAATTCCCAATTTTATAAACCTTAATCTTACTTGTGGACTTGCACTATCAGCACAGGGATCCAATTTTCTTAAGAAAACGCATTCTTTCTTCTGTAAACGAACACACTGCGTTATTTTGAGCTCCGAGGATGACAATACTAATTGTATGATGCTGGAGCTACACAGACGCTGCATTTTTTTAGCTGGGACTCTCCTTCCAGCTCTGGGTGAATAGGGAACACAGACCAGCAATCTTGCTTTTCTTCCACAGGCTTCATGAGTTAATTTGTGTTTATCATGACCTGTCTCTATAGTTACAACTCTATAGTTTAACTGTATTTCTGTGTTCAAAAAGCAGAAGTGCAAATAGATTAAAAAAAAAAAAACTGCTAAGTTGATATTTCTTTGGAAAAAGGCCAGTACTTTTTTCATTCCATAAAGCATAAAGTACCTGCATAATAGCTGGGGTGGGATTAACTGTCTGCCTCAAACAGGCAGAAAAGAATAAGAACTGTGGCAGTTAAGAGGAACTTTCTGAGTGAGGAAAGTCTGGACTTACTTTATAAAAGATAAAATTCGCTCTGTCGTGCCCCTTGACAGAATTTGGCATTATGCTGGTGCTGGACATGTGATTTAGCTGACTGACTAATTTTAAGTCCATCAAAAAGTGATGTTAGGTTAGAGCACACATGGAGAAATTACATCCTACTGACATGTTTGAGTCAGGAAGAAGCAAAAGGGGGAGTACAACTGTAAACAGTACAGCAAGAAGAGGAAAGGAAAATTGACGTTTCACTATCTGTACTTCTGGCCACAATCCCCCAAACTGTCATTGCCTTTCTAGAGTCACAAGCAAATTTGTGTTTATGTAAGTAGGAACATGCAAAATCCATGTAAAAAACATAGTACTATTATTTAAAAAAAAAAAATTATCTAAATTATACCAAAGTAAAGGGTAAAGCAATATTGATGATATATTCCATTAAAAAAAAATTGAGGTTCTAGTACTTCTTTAAACTATTGTTTGTCATTTAAGTTAAGTTACCATTTAGTAGTCACTACTTACAAGATTAGTAATTTTGAGTGCCTCAATGTTGAGATACACAGTAGAAGATTCGTAGAAGCTGTTCCTTCCCAAGTGTGTTTCAAATCACTCTGTAAAACCAGAGACTCCTAGACCTGCTTGTCACAGACATTCAGTGGGATGGTCAAAATTAGCCTGGTCAAGGCCTGCAGCAATTAACCCTCATCACAACCAAGTATGAATTAATTAGTTTATTTTCCAATAAAATAATGCTTTGCTGTGTCAGTGATTTAAAATAATTCTGTAAGAGGGATGGAGGAAAAAGATCTGTTGGGGTGAAAATGAATAACTTTCTTCATGAGAGATTGCTGCAGTATGAAGCAGTGATGGTGAAGAATGTTTTTGTTCCCCCCCCGCCCCGAATAAGTGGTTTTGTCATGGCACTTATGTAGTGGATTCACCAAGCAGTTGAGTATAACCTCTTTTACTCGTGCACATATCTACAGCAACATGCTGTCAGTATCGTGATGTTTATATACACATTGTTTGATGTTGTCCACAATCTGTTTTGCAAAGGACACGTAATACACAGAATTCACCTACTTCAGTGGGGCAATCTAGCGCAGACACCCCCCGCAAAAGGACCCCGGTGGGAGGGGGAAGAGAATCAGAAGGGTAAAAGTG
>NW_009224569.1:302-3429 GCF_000690835.1 Fulmarus glacialis | reverse complement strand
AGTCCTGCGAGTTCTGGTGCTCCCGCTCCCGCGACCGCCGGCGGCTGTGGAAAAGGTGCTTCAGGCCATGGCCAAACATGGACCCTTCGGACAGCTGCTGGATTTTCTGCAAGGAGAGGAGAGAAAAAAAACCCTGTTATGGCATCGCTCCACTTCGGCACACACAGCTCTGGCGGAGGGTGCCCACGCTAACACCGAACCAAAATGTGAAGCTCAAGGGATTAAAGAGCTTCTGGAGGGCTCTGGGGACCCCACACCAGCCCAAAGGGATCTGTGAAAGGGAACAAGCCTTGTTGCCGGCACTGCACTTTATACCCATGGAAAAGTATTAAACATTAGTGGCCATTTGATGGCACGCAGGGCCGAGCATGGCAGCTCGGGATGGCTTAGGTATGCAGCTCCAACAGCATTACCCATGTTGGAGGAAGATCTCCAATGATCGCTGGCTACCCCTAAAAGTAGCAAGAGGAGCAGAAAGACCCTTCAGAGCAACGGAGGGAGGAGGGTGCCTGCTGCAGCCAATGCCACATGCTGCTCAGAGACCCCGACTCTGCGGGCAGCGGGGACGGAGCAGCCTTTTGCTTAGCTAGAAAAGCCATGGTTACTCCCAGCCTTGGAGCCTCGGCCACCGATGTGCTGCCAGGAGCCTCCTGCTCTCCGAAACATGCTCCAGGAAGGATCAAGAGGGCTTTTGCCTGTGGGATTTTCCATGGCCTCCGAGCACAGCACAGAACCAGGCTGGCCTCACTTACAGGGGTGAAATTGCAGCTCATGGCCCAGTGCCACCAAATCCAGTCCCTGCTGGGCAGCAACAGGTTTCCAGCGGGAGATTGGGGCACGCCGTTCCCCCGGGCACCCCCGGGTCCTCCTCTCCCAGGGGGCTGAGACTCACGTTCCCACAGAGCTTTTCTCATGCCAGCTCCTGGGAATCGGGGTGGACGCTAGCCGCGGCCACAGTGAAGTCATGCAATATGGATGGTGGAACAGATCGTGCTCTCGATTACAGCTGGGTCAGCCCGGAGCGGTTTCCCCGCAGTCACTGGAATGCCCAGATTTGCATCCATGGGAGATTTTGGCTGGGTGCCCTCCGCAATCCCCTGCGCGTGGTCGACCGGGGGACAGTGGTGTGGGCAACTTCCAGCATCTGCAAAGGGCTCAGCGGATCCCATATCCCAGATCCCTGGTCCATCAGAGCTCCCAGACAGCAAGTAAGTGATCTTGGGATGTTGAAAGATCCTCTTGCCTCCCGGAGCAGCTTCAGCTACCAGGAACCCAGCAGATCACAAGGCACAAGTCTGCCCTGTTGCTCTCTGCTTCGATTTTGGAGTTAAGCCGAGCACCCTACCTTTAAGGACGCCAGTCCTGACCCTGCTGACGTTCAGGGGCATTTCACCACTGATTTACTGCGGCTGGGACTCTCCCCAGGGATCCTGGTTCCCGTAACTGCAGCGCTTCCATTTACTTATGCTCGAAAACCAGCGTGAAGCGGGCTCCGAACCGGGAGCTACTTATAGCCCCAGCGGACACTTGGCAAAAGCCCCAGCTTTTAGAAAAGCAGTGATGTTTGAGACACGACCTCCAGGAGCTGCAGACTGTGGAGGATTTCATGGCCATACAGAAAGGATTCCTTCTCCTAAAACTCCCAGACATTAAAGCCATAAGGTCCAAATCCATAAGGGCCTAATTCTCCTCACAACTGTAATATTGACAAGGAATCAGCAATTAGATCCCGTGTCACTAAGCACTATAGACAAAGCCTTTAATCCTTCTGTTATCCATTCATAATGAAAATTTCTATCCTTTTGGTTTTTCCCAGGAAATATATAATAAATCTACGGTGCTGAATTGCTACTTCAGGAAATAGTGATTTAAATTTTATTCTATTTATAGAGTCTCTATGGAAACAGAGACAGCATTAGATAGGTAATAACTATAAACCCACAGGTTTCTACCATCAAGGGTATGGCACCCTCGGATGCACAGTTAGCCCTTTAGAAGGTCCAAGTGAAAAGAAACGACCAACTCCCTTCCTTGAGGGTAATGAAAACGAAATAAAAGTGAAGCTGGCAATAAAGGAGAGGATGTTCTCCCAGCACCAGCGTGGAGGTGGAAGCCAGCCGCCCTCAGGGGGCTCTTGGCCCAACGATCTGATAGAAATTCACCTTTTAAAAGAAAATCTCCTCAGGCCCTTTCCAAGTTTTCCTGAAAGACCCTTTCCTGGGCTCTGCAGGTAAGGCTCCCAGTGGGACGGTAAGAGATCTGCATGGGAAAAAGCGGGAAAGAAAGCAAAAAGAGGAATCCCAGCTCTGCTGTCCGGGGCTTGAAGCCCCACCAGGTCGACGGCTTGCCAAGCTAAAGGCTTGTCTTCGTTAAAGAGTGGTCAGGAGTGGTCACCACGAACAAGCCATTCTGCAATGGTTATTGCAGAGAATTTGCTGATGTAAAAACTCTGTTTTCTTATGTTACTCCAGGATATTACTGCACTTCCAAAGCAGAGGCATTTTTCTGGCACGAAACTACTCGTGGCTCAGAACGGAGCGTCTGCACAGGCTATTTTGGAACAGCCGTTGCTTAATAACTGATGCAATGGATATGGAGATTAATTTCTCAGTGTAGACAGCTGTAAAACACGAAGACTAATACAAAAATATCTTTATTTCTTTTGTCTCTTTCATTAATGCAGCCAGGGTCCCCTGCCCAGCGGCAGGGACTTGTTTCCATGGATTTCAAAGAAGCGGCTCCTGCTTCACGTCAGTGGATCAGTTCTTGCCGGCTGCGGCGGGGTCAAGCCCAAGGCACACGGTTTGGCTGAGCACGGCTCTGGGCTGACCACGGTCGCACTCTCTGCCTCCTTCTTACGTGTTTATCCACTGATGGAAACTAATCGCTAAAATGTGAGAAGGTAGGAGGGGGCTGCACGAACCCCGCCTTGTCCCCATCCCACTGCCCTGCCTGCACCGAGAGCAGAGTCCCAGCCCTGCGGGGACACCACGGGGACAAGCCACGCCTGGCCAAGAGCCGAAAAAAACCCATTTTAACACAAACCAACATATCTTGCAGGAAGACAGTGACTTGGATGACTGTTTTGTCTGGGACACTGCTCTTTGGGCATGTCCCCTGGGAGGGC
>NW_009224569.1:0-281 GCF_000690835.1 Fulmarus glacialis | reverse complement strand
GGCACGGCCCTGGCCCGTTGTGGCGGGGATGCGCACCCCCCCGCCTCTCGGCCGTGCCAGGCTCTCCAGGGCCGGTGTTCCTCCCACTGCCAAGTGGCCACACAGCCTGAAACCTCCCAGTTTCTCGCTAAATGGTTTTCCAGCTCTGCCCCAACATCCAAACCTCTTACTCAGCTTTCAGACGCAGAAGGAGGGGATCTTGTTGCCATGACCTTATAGCACAGCCACATGCTGCAAAATCCCACTCATTTATTATTATTATTATTATTAATTATTTATAT
>NW_009224568.1:0-604 GCF_000690835.1 Fulmarus glacialis | reverse complement strand
TATTTTAAAAATCATTTTCTCCTCGTCCTCTTTCTCCTGCAATAATATGACTTCCTCATCATATGGTGATCAGACTAATTCTATCACCAAGAATGACTAATACTAACATTTTAGAAAGAATATAAGAACAAGGTGAGTGTTTTGCAATATTTTTGTGTTACACTTTTCTGGACTTTAGTGATTGGTCCGTCTGAGACAGGGATATGAGTTGCTGAGCTACATGTGTTTAATAACTCTCGGTAGCTCTTCTTCCATTAATTTTCATAATTGCTTTTGAACTCATAAAATTTTTCATGCACAATATCTTATTGCAGTGAGTTCCATCACTTACCTGTGCTTTGTGTGGAAAAGTGTTTTTCAAATTGACATATGATAATTTCATCTGCTGCCTCCTGTTTCTTAAATTATAAGACACTGCAAAACAAAAGTTTCAACAACTTTTCTGGGACATTTGTGGTTTGACAGATCTTTATAATATTAAAAAGTATTTAACTCTTTCCTAGGATGACAAAAATGTAGTGATTTTAATCATTACTTATATGGAAACTCTTCTAGTTTTGGTCATCTTGTTGCCTTTCTCTGTACCTTTTCCAAGTTTTATTTT
>NW_009224567.1:0-1093 GCF_000690835.1 Fulmarus glacialis | reverse complement strand
GGGCGCCCGCGGTGCGGCGCAGGCGGCCCCGCAGCCCCCGCAAGGACCGGGCTTCTTGGTTTTTCCTTTCGTTCCTTTTTTGTTTTTGTTAAACATATATTTTTGTTTATTTTCTGAACGCGGCACTTCTCCACCGGATAGCACGGAAAAGTGTTAACAATAACGACATTACACGAAAAAGTACTGTACCATCGGCTCTTGAGGGTTTCAGAAACCTCTACAGTTAATAAGTTAAATAAAGGGTTTGTACATAAATATTTGTCTAGGAACCCTATTATATCTATAACACAGTAAGAATCTACAGAATGACAAACTTTTACAACACTACACTGAGTGCAATTGTTTTATAACATTTCAAATATACAAAGCTCTGTTCTTTTTTATAACAATGGTATGTACAGAATCAATAATCACAGTTTAGTGACTTAAACAGTCCATATTCTAGCAGTGTATTTCCCTTTGGTTTGATATAAAAACCTTGGTTGGTGTAGTGATAAAGAATATAACAAGAAAAAGATATACCCTTTCCCGTAAGTGCACTGGTTATCTTACAGCATCAAATTTACTTTCCGTCTGCACTGGCAGCATCCTTGGTTAGTGTATGCAGCTTGCTGCATCAACATGTAAAAGAGTTCTCCAGTGCTCCTAACAGACCGACTTAACATCCTAGGATGTTATTTTAAGAAGATGTGGGTAGCTTTCCCCCTCCCTTTGCTTTTCTCTCTTTTTTTTTTTCTTTCTTAATTACAATTCTATTTGTTGTTTCATTTTTTTTCTTGCCAGATAAACAGAAGGAAAAATATTTAGTGTACGTAACGCTAATATATAATAACTTTTATTAGGGCTTTTTTTTTTTTTGCTTTTTTTTTTTTTCCCTTAATGCTCAAAGAGGAAACGAACACGTCGTACATTTCAGAAATGTACCAGCCAAGGAGTTACTTATTCAGGAGCTTGCAAGTGTCGGTTCACTCGTGTGAGGGCTGCTGCGAACGGCGCTCGCTGTCTCCAAGTTCCTAACTCGAGAACCTACCCCAGCCTCGGCTGCTGGTCCTCCTTTTTGTTTAGTCATTATTATTATTATTACTATTATTAT
>NW_009224566.1:2229-14328 GCF_000690835.1 Fulmarus glacialis | reverse complement strand
ACGGGGTGCAGCGCAGGGGTGTTGGTGCGCGGCCCTGCTGTGGGCATAGGGGAGCAATTGCTGCTTTTCTTCTTCCTTTGTAAGCAGGGAAAAAAAAGCCCTGGGTAATATTTGGATCTGTCCTTGGTGGAAATAGTTCGTGGCCATCAGAATTGCCGCTTTTCTCATCTTAAGCACTTCAGCCAAGGCCGATTCCTCTTCAGTCCCAAAGAAGCGAGCGTGCGGCTTCTCCCTGCATTTTTTCCTCACAACCTTCCCTTGGCCAAGACACCTGAGCACGAGCAGGACCGTCCTGGCTGCCGCAGCCCCAGCTCCTTGAGGCTCTCCTACCTGTTGGTTTTATCCTTGTTTTCTCTCCGTGGTATTGTGTTGTGTTAGGAAATACCTAAACTGCTGAGAGGTTTAGCTTGCAGACTGCCTGGGTCAACGTGCTTCTGATTTTACCATAGGTGAATTTGGTCCTCTCAGCTCAGTTCACTGCCTGCTCTACCCAATCTGCACTGCAGCAGTCCATATGGCTGGAGTATTTACATAACGCCAAGTTATCCTGTGAAATATGAAGCAATTCATTTTGATTAGTGAAGTGGGTCAGTAAAATACAAAAGCTTTCAGTCCATAGAGCCGCAAAAGACGAAGTACTACCACTCCATGGTACTTTTCCCCTTTTATCTCTCCTCTGATGCGGGCCTGACGAGCCCTCGCCGGGAGCTGGAGCACACCGAGCAGCTCACAGCAAGACCTGTGACTGCGTGACTCAGTTTGATGCCTTTTCTGTTGCAGGTGTTTATCTAGCCCCAGGAGTTTTATGACACAGTACCTTGGCATAGAGTTTCCTTCTCAAAGGCATCTCGGCTGCCTTTGGGAGGCCCCTTTCCTCACCCAGCAGTGCTTCGTGGGTTACAGTTAAAACAGCATTTCATGGCCAAAGCCAGAGGTTTGGGGTTGTCATCAGGCACAGCGGAAGGAGGATGGCAGGGTTGGCAAAGCCCCCTGATTCTCTGCCGTGGCTGGGTATGGCTGCTGATGCCCAGCCCAGGGGAGCCAGGGCAGCACTGGGACAAAAGTGGCCAAGAAGCATGGAGATGTGCCAGAGTGCTCAGAGCTTCTGAGGCACCTTCGCTAGGATCCTGGAGTGCTTTTGTCGCCGTCTTCCATCAAACCTGTCCCAGTGCTTGTGGGGGCTGCAGAGACTCGTTATTCGTAGCCTTCCTAAGGCTTCTGGCTCTCACTGCCGATCCTGCCCCCGCCCAGCAGTTCAGAGCCCCCGGCGCCTGTGAGGAGCTCACCTCCGGTGCTGTGTGCTTTCCTTCAGGAAGTTCTGGGGACAAATCTGCATTTCCACTAGGTTCTTCACTTCTGGCTTTATTGCCCTGGTTACTTTTCCTCCTGTTTGCTCTCTGTGCTGTATATGCAGCAATTGTTTCAATGCAACAGGAATGGAGCAGAGAGGAGTTAAGGAGGGGGACAGGCAGGATGTGTTTTACTGGGCAGACCAGTCTTCCTTCTGTGCTGGTTTGGTTTTGGGGTTGATTTTGTTTTGTTTTGTTGTTTTGGATTTGGTTTGGTTTTGGGTTTTTTTTTTGAGAAAAGGGATGCTATGGAAAAGGCTGACAAGCATGCAGGTCTAATTCTTCTGCCATAAAAATAATGTGATTGCAGGCGATATAATTACATCAGTGTAGAACTGGTCTGAGAGGCAGCTGAATTGGTACCTTCTTCTGTTAACATCTGCATGGTATTGACAAAGCTGTTCAAAACTGAACCAATTTAACCAGGAATCTTTTGTCACCCACAGTACATTATGCTGAGATGAGACCAAGGTGACAGATGCAATAAAATAAACACTCCGATACTATGGTGATGGAGACAGTATAAATACCTAGATAGGAAAAAACAACAAAGCTGCACTACAACAGATAAGCAAAATAACCCCTGTGTCTCCTAATGCAAAGAAAGGACTAGAAAATATGATCAAGATTTCAGCTTTCCCAGAATCACTGAATCATGCAGTAGGATCCGTTATTGCTTTTGTAGATTTAGGAGCTGTATGGGTATAATGGAATAATGGAGCCCCTATTATTTTTAACTCTTCTCTTGCCTCTTCCAAAGCGCTCTCTGTAGCTAGCTGATTTATCACTCTGTAGCTGAAAAGAGCTGAGCACAGCTATCAAGGACCCTTGGAGACGATTTAGTTCTGAACCGGAGCCAGCAGGCACATTTTATTTGTGATGGACGAGTATCGTTTCGGACAGTGCAGGGTGCTCCCTCCAGGGACCAGAAGCCCTGGCTCGCAGTGCCCTCTGCCACAGCCAGTTGCCCCGTGCAGAGGTGAGATACGCGAATATTCGATCTGTTCAGCGCTAACCTTTGTGCGAGAACAGCAGAGTTACAAATGCATAAAGGACATTTTTTTAAGTGGACAAATCTCTTTAATCCCGGGAGCTGGAGCCCTGGGGAGCAGGGAGTGGAAGCTTTGTCTCCTGTTTGTGCAGCCTGCTGTACATAAAACATCTCCTGTGGGGTAATGCTGGTTCCGCATTTAAGTCTCCTCTGCAGAGTGGGAACAATATGATCCGTTATGGGATGGAGACAGCTTTGCGATGGGAAATAGCAATGGGTAGACTTCACCAAGCGAGAAACCCAGCTCCTTTTGTTTGTGCATCTAGCTGGTACGCAGCTGAGCTGCTGGTTGTGCCCGTGTTGTCTCTGAGGTTCCCGGAGGGATCGTCCACTCCAGCCCCTGGCTGTGTACCCCATCCCCGACATGCTTAAAGCCATGTGGCAGTGGCTGTGAGGCTGTTTTGTTGGTTCTTTTAAATATAAGGGCTTGTTCTCAGGGAGGCTACAGCAGGGACAGGATCTGTGGTCACACACCAGCACGGCTGTCTGTGCGGAGCCCAGACACGGAGGGAGCAGGACCCTTTCCAAAGCCCTTTGCCTTGTGCAGCCAGACAAGACGCACAAAACCAGCACACATCTCTGAGCTGCTCCATGGTTAAGTTTGCAGAATAGTGTATATGCAAAATCTTTTTTTTACGCCTTCTAAAATCTACAGCTGTCATTAGAACAGCTTGAGCATGGTGTGTAGCTAATACAAATACAGTGTGTATAAGGTGGAGTATTCCCTTCTGTAACAAACACTTTGGACTGGAGTTTGGAAATTTGCTGCATTTTGCTGCAGTCTTTCTTTGCAGATCTCTCCCTCTCTGTTTCTCTCCCTCTCTCTCTCTCTCTCACACACATTCAGTCTCTCCCCTTTTTTCCTTCCCTTTTTTTCATTGTTCCCATCTCAAAAGTCGGTTTCCTTCTAAATTGCCTGACATTTACATCCAGTGAGAATGAGGAGCGTGTTCTTTGTACTAGTAGGTCTCAGTGATGCTGTAGGGACACAGATCCTTTCATTACAAATAATTAATTTAGCTATATATTGCATAACATCCTAAAAAGCTTTCTAGGGCAATCTCATGCTAGCTGGATGCACAGTTCCTATCAATATTACATTACATTTGGGTACAACAGTTATGAAGTTTCATTAAAAATTTAATTTGTGGTTTAAAACTGCAGCATTCCCTTAAAAGCGTAGCAGAGAAACCATTTTGGCTGCTTGAGGACTGATCTTGCATTAGCCAAAATTGCAGGGAGAGCTGCAGAAGGGGCTCGGTACCGTGGTGATACTCCCTGCACAGGAATCCAACGGGCTGGACCAGGAGAGGGAGGGAGCTGAGGCTCGGCGTCTGGCTATACGTGTCCTGCTGGGGTCCTGCCAGCTGCGAGATGCTTTTTTTGAGTCTAGAATTGAGCATTAACCTGTCTCTCTGGTTAGCGGCCACACGTGAGCACAAAAAAGGCCTGACCCCGTTCTCAGTGCACCCCGCTCCAGCCACATACACCGACCTGGGTTAGTTTATGCGGGAAGAACCGGTAACTTCTGAGGAGCGCAGAATGAGAGAGAAATGCGTGCTGTGCCGCGGGGCTGTAGGAGAGGAGCTGGTCTGTAACTTGTGCCGGCTTCTGGGAATTAGCTGTGAGCCCAGGAGTCCCGGAGGAGAGGATGCTAATGCCTTTAGATCACCGACATCCTTCTCCACTGTCTTAACGCTGGTGCAAATTAAAAACCTCCTTACCGTCAGTGAAGTTGTCCTACAGCAGGAACTGGGAGACGGGAGGAGGAATAGGGCCTGGTATCATGTTTTGTTAATGAAGTTTTGTTGTGACGCTTCAGCAGCAGATTTGAATGGAGGCAGGATTAAACCATCCCACATCCGCCTCTCAGTTTCAGAATTGATTTGTACAGTAATTTCCACCCCTGTCTGCACACACACACACCAGAAGAACCAACAGCTTTTCCTTCCAGACCATCCCTCAAGTCATTTTTCAGCTTTCTCGGGATTTACCTGCTGTAAGAGAAAGCTGGGTGCCGGCTGCGGGATGGATCCGAGTTCCTCGGCAGGACATGGACCTCCCCGTCCTGCCCAGGCGGTGGGACTGGACCTGCTGCCCCTGCCCACAGCCTGGGTCTAACAGAGGGAAGGGCTGCACAGAGCCTGCCCCCCACTGAAGCACCCACAGTGACAAAATGTCACTCTATTTAAAAAACACATTGGTAATTTTTTATCCCCTGTCCAACAAACGGGTGTTTCGGAAGTCAGCACAGTCCTGGTGTTTGCTGTGGGTCTCTGCAAAAGATCGCTTCCCCTCCCCCCGGAGAGGATAATAATGGGGAGTGGGTTCCTAAATCCCTTAAGCTTCTTTGATAGCTTCAATATTTATCTGTAATCCTGCTAGCGCTTCTGAGCAGAAACAGCCCTGTGTCCCTGTTGCTCTGGGGCTTCTTCCCACCTTGCAGCGTTCCCTTTTCAGAGAAGAAAAGGCAGGGCAGGATGAGAGGGAAACATCAAAAGCCAGCGATGCTGTTGGTGCCCTAGTTTTTTCCGTGATTATTTATTATTTTGCACGGTCTTTTGCTCTCTTTCTCCCACGCTCTCTGCTCTATTATGTTAATGTATGTGGAGGCTGGGCATGCCTCCATGCACACCTTTGGGATGGAGTTGAAGGGAGGATGGATGGATGGCAGGACAAGTCTGGAGGGCGTTCCGAGCGCATACAAGGCAGATGGTCGGTTAGTCTGTGTCGGGCAGATATGTGTGCAAGCGCAGGTATCGATGCAAGCCCTGGATCAGGGAGCTGGGAGCTGTGTGTTGGCACTGGTCCCAAACAGGGAGAAGCTGGAGCAGAGACGGTGAGGTCTCGGAGAGGCAGAGCTCCCCGAGGGAGGAATGCTCTGGTCCTTCGTGTGGGGTGAGAGATCTGATTCTCTGTGCCAAAGGCAATTTGTGTTCGTGCTCATGATGGTGCGGAGTTAAAACACAGCAAGCTTTTAAAGACAGGATAGATAAAAATGCTGTAATGCAATAGGAATTCATTGCATTTGCCTGCTGCGAGGGCTGACCCTATCCTAAAGGGTAGCTTTTAGTGGGGGAAAGGAGCTCTTACGACATTGAAGATTCTTTGCTGGCAAGGATGCCATTAGGGCTGGATATATTATTGATTCCTTTTCAAGATTTGAGGCTTAAGAAGCTGCAGAGGTAGTAAGTGTAACTGGAATGACATAGAAGCTGCTTCCAGGCAGCAAGCGAAGCTGGAGACATTTTGGCTGGTGTGTGGAGCTGGCACTTCTTGAGCTGAAGTTGCAAGGAATGGCCGGAGCCCGGCGGAGGGCCTCCCTGGCCGGTTCTGAACCAGGACTGGGATGGCAGTGGAAGCCCTGGAACACCGTCTCTTTCAGAGGTGGAAGATGGACTTGCAAAACTCTGAGCTCTTCCACATCTGGAGCGGTGCACATTTCTTTTATTATTCGTTACAGCATTTTGCACTTCTAGAATTGCAATGCCATCCAAAGTTGAGAACATCAGCACTGCCCTGCTTTACTTGTGCATAGTAATAACGTTGTCAGCATGTGGTCTGTGGGGCTGATTGCCTTATGCTGTTACTTCTTAGGGCTTTTCTGCATGGGAAATGCAAAACAAATTAAATCGTGAATCCAGAATATGCTAGTTATGCTGCACTGCTTCCAAGGACAGAAACTCTTGGCATGGTCTTTGGAAGTGGAGTAAGCTTCTCATGCTTGCCACATCCCAACTGTTCAATCAGCAGTTTAATGGGAAGTCATTAGTGTACTATAAATTCACACTTTATATTTATGTAGTGCTTATTTTACCATGTAGAAAAGGCTTTACTTTCCAGCTGTATGGATGCTCCCCAGTGTAAATGACAGGAAGAGAATTTTGTGTATATGTTCATCTCACTTCCATTAATTATAATAAGACTCTTAGAAACCTGCTGAATTTCAGCAGCTAACATATCAGCCATGAAACCCACCAAGACTTAGAAAATAGACGTTGATCACTGTGTCACTCTGTATCAGGAATTTGAATTTGAAATATCCTAGGCATATGAAAAAGGTTTCAACTGATGTATTTCATGGGAATAGTAAAGAGAGAACTAGAGAAGCATGCTGATTCCATAGGTAATTACATTCCCTAGGTGTAGGAAAAGATTTTTGGTTTTCTCCATCTAAAACAATGTTAGATTAACACTACATGGGCCAGCTCAAGCTGTATTTTTCCATTCAGGGTTTCTTTTGGTTGGATCCATGTCTCTTGGTTGTTACCTCTTTTTTTGCACATCATAAAACCAAACCGTAGTGGTTCTGATTCTGAAGCAATCTCTGCATCATTATGCAGGCATTTCCAAAGGCTGCTCCATGAAATAACTTTCACATTCCCAAGCCCCAAAAGAAGACAGAATGAGAACTTCAGTAAAATGCTGAATTACTTCTTATTAGCCAGTTCAGCTCTGGTTAAAGGGAACGTCGAGTCCTGCCTGCCCTCCATGGGAAGGTGTGCTTGGCAAGGTAACTGCCAAAGGATACACCAGAAAACAGGACATTTGGTCTGAACGCTTTTGGCAGGCTCAGAAGGAGCCAGCAGAGTTCACTGGTTTCTATTTCTAGTGTATTGGGGTGGTTTTGTCGCTGAGTCAGAGCTGATACTGATCTATAATAGCTACAGAGTGTTTAAGGAAACATTTCTGCTCTTAATAATGAGAAAACCAGTGAATATCTGCTGAGGTGACATCTATCATGTGTTTTTAAACACACATAGCCTGATAACCTAGCAAATTATCCAGATTGCAAAGAGACAAAGGGAGATAACGATAACAAATGAGCTTACGTTTATATAATGCCTTTCATTGAGATGGATAGCGAAGTGGTTTGAGAACTCTATTAACGGCTTCCACAAACTATCTAATTTATCGTATCCTCAAACGTATTGAGTGCAGTTCACTCAGGCTTTATGAGAAAAACATCTCCATTAAGCAACCAATTTTTGTCAGTCTTTGGAGTGGTCATTTAAATCTCCCCTGTGCAAGCAGGAACACAGAAATCTTTACATTTGTCAGTGAACTAAAGCCACCTTTGGGGTGAAATGCAGCTGTTGCTTCACAGTCTAAATTACTTTGAACTTCTTTACTACCTTGTATCCAAGGATGTCAAATACGCTCATTAACTAAACTCTACAGCTACTGATTCGTCAAGAAACTTGCCCTGTTATAGTTCAGTGGTGGCAAAGAGAAAAGATAGAACTCGCAAATTTTCGCTTCAGACTGCTGTATCACCTCTTCTTTCTCTCTCTCCTTTTCCTGGGTGACAAAAAATTCCCCTGCTGGCAAAGCATTTCTTCCACTAAAAGGGCAAGGGGAGATTTTTGACCTAGTATTTATTCTGGCCTTTTCAACATGAGAAGAGAAGAAGAATCCCTGCCATATTCCTAATTCCTAGCGCTCCTAACTAAGACACAGCTTTGCACCGTTTTACGTCTCCCATAATTTTAAGGCAGTCTGAGTGTGTTCATAACAGCACATTGCATCAGCATTGGGGGCCGGCGGCACTTAAGAACCGCCAGCACGTCGAGTGCTCTGGCCACGATCCTCAGCCCTCTCTAAGTCCCACCTGCATCTCCCAGAATAAAGTGGCTGCTGGTTTCCCCTGTGTCAGCCGCGGGATACGGAAATGCAGATGGCAAAGGATTTTCAGAGGGACACTAGTGCTTTTACAGGGTAGAGAGGTGGCTGCTCTGCAGAAACTGTGGCCCTGTGTGGAGCAAGGCAGTGTGACTGCACCCGCACGGATGTGTGTTCCCCTCTCTGGAAGCAAAATGAGTTGGGGTAAGATTCAGTGGCCCTCCAGTGGTTTCCTCTGCTTCGGGTTTGATTCCTCGTCTGTCCTCAGTCTTCTCAAGCTCGTTCTCCTCTGGGCAGGGGAAAGCCTCAGATCTTCTGTTCCTCCCAGACAGGAGGAATTTTTCCCTTTGAATTCTTTGTGGCACTTATTGCCTAGCTGGCTTTGCACCCCCCTGTTCCGCCCCGGTCCCTGGCTGTAGGTGAGCTGCCTGGAAAGCAGAAGTCGCAGCAGCAGTTCCTCACGAGACGGTGTTTTGTTCCTTTGGCAGGCGGTCAGAGAGGGGCTCTGGTGAGCCCAGTCTGGCAGGTTTAACGCTCCAACTGCTGCTTCCCAGCCGCGCCGGGGCAGAGCCTGTGTGGGCGCAGGCTTCCCGCCCAGGTGTATTTAAAGGCAGGGGGTCAGGAAGAGCGCGGCAGCGCTAGGAATAGACTCGTCAGCTCTCTTTCTCGCAGAGCGAGGTCACTGGGATTCTTTTACAAGATGGAGAGTCAATTTTATGAATCATTTTTTGATGTGTATTGGATTTGGCACTAACGTCCACCACCCCCTTCTCACCTGCCTCCCGATCCCTTCCTCCCCAGGCTCCAATTCCCGTTTCCAGCCCCAAGTCTTCGACTCACATTTACTGCGAGGAGACAAGCGCGGAAGTCTATGTGCTGTACATACATAAATAATAGAACTGAAATCATACTTAGTTAAAAATAGATATTCTTCCTAATAAATATTTTACCTACCGTCTTTAGGATATAAAGCTCCCCCAACTGAAGTATTAAAACAAACCTTGTTGTTAGCCCCTAAATGCTTAAAACAAGCCCGGCCACAGCTGTACAAATGATGCTTGGCTGAGAGGCTGTGTATGGGGAAGGTATGTGTTTGCATGCGTAAGCACATAGACAAACACCTACTTTTAAAGCCTCAGGAAAGGTAGCCCTTTGGTGAAGGGCACAGACCTTTGCATCTGACTTCGACTCATTTGGTGACCTGTGAATTTGACTAATGAAAATGAAAGATAAAATCTCTCTTGATATTTATGAATAACGTTCTTCTTTCCATACCTTTCTTTCTTCCTGCCCAAGAGTGGAATTAGAATTGGCTGGCTGAATAAGGCTAAACAAAGGACACTGACAGAGACTGAGATAGGAGAGTTTTTCATTAAAAAGAGTGACAGGTGGAAGAATTTGTCCAAGTGTGTTTCTGGAAGATAATCCTTCTGCATTTTGGTTTTTAGGACACCACTTAATGTGCCTTACTTGACATGGTGTTTCCACTCCCTAGATTCCCTAGGAATAAGGGTTTTACTATGCCACTTTCACCGAGAACAGATTTGCTAAACCAGGGCTCAGCTTTATAAAACTAGGATTGAAACACAGTGATCTGAAACACAGCGAGTGCCCAACATGAAGTACAGTAGGTGAAGTTCTGCCTACGAGCATGAGTGTGTGTGTGTTTTAGGGGGGTGCAAAGCCAGCTAGGCAATAAGTGCCACAAAGAATTCAAAGGGAAAAATTCAGCCTGCGGGCAGGCAGATGTGGGAATGCAATAAACAAATACAAACCAGCTAAAGTACCTCCGAAGGGAGCAGGAGCTGAGCATCTCCCTGCACTCGCAATAAAAGCTTCCTCGGTGTTGAAATGCATAGGAGAATAAATTAACCGGGCATTTGACTGTGGGACTCCCAGTCGTATTTTCAGAGCCCTAAAACATAATTGGCATTCCAGACTGAATACAGTCATGTTTTCCTTGTTAGGCAGGCAGAGACCTAGTCAATACAGCCAACCAAGTTTAGGACACAGCTCACTTCACCTTGCGTTTTTTCAGATGAATTGCACTGCTAAGCTCTATTGACTGACTTGACTAGATCTTTATCAACTCTAACAGAAGCCCAGATGCCTTGCTTAGACACAGGCACCTACCTGGCTAACACATAAAATCACGCGACACGTGCAGTGGTCCAGCGAATGTGGTCAGGATGAAAAACAGCAAGTTGGATGTCGATACGAGTTACCAGGGGTCAACATGGAAGGAGCAGGGTGTTCTAGAGGTCCATCTGGGGCTGGGAGCTGCCTTGATAACTTCCACTGCTGACTTGGATGAGCGATTAGGAAGCATGCTTGCTGGATTTTCAGCTAAAGCTGAGTGTGCCTAGAGCATGTCAGAGGACGGGACTGGAATTAAGAAAGGTTTGGACAAACTGGACACATCTACAAAGATTTAGTTTCACTTCAGTATGGAGAAATAAGCTGTTTCTCTGCCCACTGAGGGTAGGACTGAAGAACCTGCTTTAATTTTAAGATGGAAATTAGCTGTCAAGGGCACATTGCCTGGAGAAGTTATATAGTCTCCATCATTGGAGGTCTTAAGAGCCTGTCATACTGTAGAAATATGAACTAAACATTATAAATAAATAAATCAGAACATTAAGAACACCCACACAAGCCCAGGAGAAGCACATATGTAGCCTAGATTCTGTACTCTAGTGGCATGGGGCTTGCCATGGCCTATCGACGTGGAGAAACATTTTGCCTGAGTAAAAGCTGCAGAATTTTCTCTGTCGTGAAAGAAATCAGGACCTGACACTGGACTATGGAGTGAAATGAAAGAAGTCCACGGAATGGCACCACTTCTAACACCTAATTTTTATGGAGATATAAACAGAAGGTTATTCATGTCTCCCTTTGGTTCTTGCCCTATGGAGACTGACATAAGGTGAGTTGCATTGATTAAAGCGTATAGCTGCCAATGATCAGAGAGCCCATGACCGCCATCCTGAAGATTTTCATTATCAGGGAGCAGATGCCATCAGGGCCAAGTGCTTGGCAGTGCTATTTTTGAACAAATCAATTCATTCCGATTTCCATCAAAACTTGCAAAATTAGGAATTCAAATGGAGACTGATCCCCACTGACCTGCAGCATGTGTCCTTTAGAAAAGGATATTTGCGAGGCTTATTCAGAGATCTGATAAAGTGCAGATAAATTTTTCATTTGATATTTACTGGCTCTGGTCAGTTCACAAATTCCCAATCACAGATTTGCTAAAACGAAATGTTATGCCCTTTTCATCATGCATTAAAAAATAACATGTATTTGGCACGTAGATGATGTCATCCCAGCCAGATCTCAGAAACTGTGACGAGAGCAGCCCCCCCTTTGCTGAGGTTAGGGGTGCTCTGCCGTGCTGGTCCCCGTGGCCGGCGCTGTGCGGCTGGGGGAAGCAGTACGTCGCCGCGGGGGCGGTGGGGACCCCAGCCCTGCGGTGGTGGCCGCTTTGGGGAGCGCAGTACCGCTCTGCGGCGGGTGCGTACGCTCACGCTGATCGTGCCCTGCCTCAGCCCACTCCTGGCTGAGCCGCTGCCTGTGCAGGCAGTGTTTCCTGACTGCAGACTCTTACGGTGTTTTATCACCCGTAGAAATGGCACAGCAGCCTTAGAAAGGTCGTGAGGAGCCCGTGAGGTCCTCCTGTTTTTCAGGCAGCCAGCTTTTCTGATGTTCCTCTTGTTTGGCTCTTCTGCAATGCCCCGACAACGCAACCCAAATCCTTGGGGGTAGCGAGGGCTCCATCCTGAATCATCACACAAAGACTGGAGGAATATTTGTTGTGAAAACTGTGAGAAGAGCCTGTGTGTGCAGCCCCGTTACCAGCGTGGGAACTGGCCCGGGCTTTCTGCTGCAGAGGACAGGGACTGGTCACATAGCCTGAAGCCCGCGTGTACCTATGAGTATCTGCGTCCATAGGCACCCCCAAAAGCATGACTGGTTTTATTCTTCTGCGGGAAGCTGTATACAGGTTGATCCCATACAGCGTGAACATAAAGGGCTGCTAAGCCAGCACTCTGCACTTCTTTATCCTGCCCGGAT
>NW_009224566.1:0-2213 GCF_000690835.1 Fulmarus glacialis | reverse complement strand
TAGGGACATTCTATCAGCCTATTATTCCAAGGCAAGAATAATTGTCATCTGTCAATTTAATCTGTTACTCTGCTCAGGATCTGGGGCCAGGGGGCTGACCCTGAAAGGAAATGGGGGGTCCCGGTGGCAGTGACATGCGTCATCATATACTGCCTTCAGTATATGATGGAGAAGCTGGCAGCACAGGGGATCCTGGCCAGCAGTGACAAGAAAGGGTGCAATTAAACAGGACAGAGTGGATCCACAATGGGAACAGCGAAGTGGTGAGCCGCAGGTCTAGACTGAGGTCCTCCTGGGAAGTGCGTGTCTGGGATAATGGGAGCATTGCAGGTCAGAGCTGATGCATTCGGAGCTGGGTGGGAAGTCTGCTGACAGCCTGCTCTTGCCGACTGGTTCTCATCCCGACAGCCAAGCCGTCACTTCGGCTCTGCTCTGAGGAGTCCTCCTCCTGCCACCTTCCCTGTTCCCTTCCCCCTAGAGCCCCTGTCAGGTGGAACCAGGCAGAGATGCTGGCGTGGATGGGATGAAAACACTGGGAGCACCGAGAGCCTCAGGGGAGCAGGGCAGCGTTTCAGAGAAGTCCCTGAAATAAAGGGGGAGGACGCGGGTGGCCGGGGATGGGGGTATGCACGGCTTTTCCAGAACAGGCTGTGGACTTTGCCTGGCCGACCGCAAAAACACACAGTCCTCATCTTCAATAACCACCGTTTTAAAGCTGCGCGTATGGGAAGTGAGGCAGATTTGTGCTCTCTGCCCTCTGGCAGCTGTGTCCTTCAAAGGTATTTTCGGCGGCAGCTCCTGAGGCCGCACAGCAGCATGTTCTGGCGGGGCAGGCACCGGCTCCGGCACACGCTCCCTAAAGCTGTCGGGAGCCGGGATTAGCGACCTGCGCTGCCCAGCGCGAGGGTCCATCTGTGCAGCCACGGCGCTGGATTAGCTGCCATGGGCGCTCCAGTGGCTGTAATTTTTTCAGGTAGTGTGTTGGGATTGTTACTCCCATTTTGTGTAGCTGCCGTTGGTACGAGGAATTCATTAAAGGTTAGCAGAAACAGAGCCATAAGTGCTTTCTATGCCATGGCAATTCATTTCAATAACAATCATGTAGTTATGATCAGCCATCAGCATAAAGGACCCGTAAAACAATGAATCAGTTCAGTCAGTAAATCAAAGGAGCAAAAGCAAATGTTGGGCACCCCAGAGTCTCCCAGAAACATTATTTTCCAATCTATTGTAGGGAACGGTCTTCGCATTTAAAATATTTCATGAATGTAAACACACTGAAAAGATTAATGAAAATTAATGTGATTCTAGAAATCAAATTATACATGTATTCTTTGATTTCTACTTTGAAATAATTTTCACACGTTTAAAGTATTACAAATATGAATGCAGTTGGACTTGATTGCTAAAAGCAAATACTCTGAGGAACTTCATTAGGAGCAATATTTGATATTCATTAACCTTCAGTTTATTTGATAGCAAAGAGGATATATTCCTGAAATAATACATTTGCTTTTCCTCATATATAGAGTGAGCATAAATCAGACATAATTCTGCTGGAGTCTATTGCCCGGTTTCACCACTCCCCTGCTCTTTTGCCCCAGTATAAATGCCCACACAACTGGCAGTGAAGTGAGGTCCGAGAACCGGCACTATCAGAGCAGTACCTGTGCCTGTGCCGCGGCAGGGCGTTTGGGGAAACCAGGACACGCCAGTGCAATGCTCGTGCTGCTCAGAGCCAGGAGCTTGACATCACAGATTTATTTTTCTCTCTGTTTAAGACGAAGATCATCAGAACTGTAATTGTAGGGCAGGGTGGTCTGGAAGGCTTGGTATGTTATGCAGTCTTGTGCTGCTTTAAGTGGTGGAAACCTAAGTCATGTTGATTTTTTTTGTGTATTCATTTTTTGGCACCTCAAAGGTAATAAATGAAATTGTCCCTTCAAGCATCGTGGGAGGGAAAATCCCTGCAGGAACCAAGGACATCGCATCCTATGGCTCCCAGTGAAGAAGCCTGTGGTGGACACGCAGTTCGGCGGGGCAGTTAAAGCGAGGAGCAGATGGCATGGACGAAATTCTTGCCCGTTTGGTCTCTGCAGCAGTGCAGGGCTTTCAGCCCCCAGCTCGGGACAGACGAGCCCGCCGCCCCCCGGTGCTGCTGCGGCGCAGCCCCTCGCCCTCCGACCCGAGCGCACTCGGGCTGGGATCCCCGC
>NW_009224565.1:558-813 GCF_000690835.1 Fulmarus glacialis | reverse complement strand
TCTGAACGCGGGTGGTGCAGCCCTGCTCCGACCTGCCGACGGCTTGGAGCTGTGGCCCCCCTTACGTGCAACAAAGATGGTTTTATTCCTGTGATCTCGGCGTGATTGGGGCCGAGCAAGGGAGGCTCTCCAGGCTGTTCTGCCTCGGTTAAAAACCCTCTTAGCTCTGCTCTGCAATCTCTTTACGAGAAGCAGCTCCTTTTCAGCGTGGCTCCCGGCTGCAGCCCCTGCTCTTCGGGGCTTGGCTTGGACTGT
>NW_009224565.1:0-246 GCF_000690835.1 Fulmarus glacialis | reverse complement strand
TGCAGCCCAGCCGGTCTCCCAGGGATGGATGGGATGGACGGTGACGCGCGTGGGGCAGGGGCTGCCCTGGGGTGGCATCACCTGAGATGCATGTGTCGGTCCTCATTGTCATCCTGGGTTGCGCCTGCCCTTGGGAAAGGGTGTGCGGTGGGAAGGTGCCGTGTGGATGGGGAGAAGGGAAACCTGGTGGGACAGGGATGGGGGGCCACGCTGGGGGACCGTACTGTGGGGACGAAGCTCTCCAGC
>NW_009224564.1:0-17295 GCF_000690835.1 Fulmarus glacialis | reverse complement strand
ATTATTATATTTAAAATGAATTATATATTAAGCATTTGCAAGTTTAGTGACATCAGTTATCCACCTGGCAGTCTTAACATCATCTCCTTCTCCCCACAGGCTCCTCCAGGATCCTCCTTTGAGCTCTTTCTAATTTTAAGCTTTATTTTTTAATTACAGTTTTGTTGACAATCATAGCAGTACACGTATGAGCCAAAGTCTGTTACAGCTAATTGAGATTTTTCATTGGCATGATTTTGGATTGTATGCTTCACTTCTTTTTACTTGACAATTACGAAGTTAATTAAATTATTCTGAACACAATTAAAAATTACAACTAGGCAACATATGAATTGATATTAGCGTGTACATCGCACATAATACTTGTAGAATGCCTTTTTATTTGTCAACTAGAGGGCAATTACCATATCTGTGATTGTCAGATGATAGTTTAATAATCTTTAAGCATGAGATTAAATTGGTGTTTAAATCAGCCTCGTGCTTTTGTTTGGTTTTTAATACAGCATAATTTGACTTTCTCAACAGAAATTTTCCTGTGTAGGTTTGAAACCCCTAGAACAAGAAACTAAACCAAAAAATAACATGAAGATGGCTTCAGAAAGACCTAATTTAACCTAGGAAATTAGATTTAGAGTTAATTCCACCGAAGTGGAAAAGTATATGGTAGGAAAAGCCTAACTTTATAAGATACCTGTTTTTCTGCCTTCTCAAGTTTCTTTATGCTCATCACTTAGGTATGTGACTCAGCACTGGGACAAAAAATATTGCCTGTTTCACGAGCGTAAAAGCCTTGACAGTATGTGCACTGCTGTTCATATTCAAAGCAGCTGTTTAAAAAAAAACAAAAGAAAAAAATGGGCTGCAGCAGTCCCTTAATTTTTCAGTTCATTCCCCATGAAGGGCCATCTTTCTATGCCTTTATGAGCAAAATGAATTGGAAAGAGAGATAACATATTTCTCTTGCTGTTTTTAAAAAACAATAGGATTCAACTACTATTCAAAATGACAGGGCATCTTGTTGGAAGAGCAAGCAAGCAATCGTTTGTTTGATATCAAAAGAAAGTCCTAAGTAATCAATGTTTTAAGCCCTATGAATCTTCAGAAATGAAATATACTGATGGCTTCTCTATTGCCAAGTAATTAAAGTACCCTGCCCTTCCTCTTTATTTGCAAAAAATATTAAGACTCCTTCAGACACTCCTGATGTTCCTGTGGGTTACACTACTGAAGAATCAGCTAAAGCAGGCATCAGGCAGAAGATAGTCTAAAGCACTATAAATCAGAACATATAAAACAGAAGAGCAGCTGGAGATAAGAAGTGTTATTTCAGTTAATATTGCTATCCAGCCAAAGCAGAACTATGTAGAACAGCAAAATGAGGGAGTTGTTTTAAGAATGCTGCTAGCATGCATTAAGAAGGAAAGAATGTAATAAAATGACCTCATTTTAGCACTGCTCCTAGTAAATGTTACATACAATATTGAGATTTTTATGCACACTGTTTTGAAATAGCTTCTTTAAGATTTCACACATGTAAGAATACAGAATTGTGTCTCCATTTCATATTTCATTCAAAAAAGATTCCAAAGAAATACTACAGGTCAATTATTATCCATAGGAATAAAATCAGTTTTGTGATTTATACCTCCCAGTTGATGGCCAAGGTAGATATTGAGAACAGCCCCTTAGGCACTGGGTTACCTCCAGGTGACATGGAAAATACACACAGAACATTCATATCAACATTTTTTGGCAAAGCCATTTTAATTCTATGAACTCCAGTTCCTTCATATTGTAGTTTCTTTTCCTTCTCTCCAGTTTTATTTGGGGAATAAAAATGTACTTGCAAGATTAATGTCACAGTATTAAAGTCTTACTTCCTAAAGAAGCTGGAATTTATTGCTGAGATTGGACAATCCTTCATTTGAGTCATTTTGAAAATTCAGCTTAATGCAGCGAGGTTCATATAAGGTTCCTTCAGTTGTATGTACTCATCAAAATCTAAAGTTCTTATCATATCAACAGGCATTTAAGCAACAAATGAGTCATTTTGCAATATTTTGGAATAGCCATTCACTGTCCTATGCTGTTTCTCCTTCCATTGTTTGCTCTCTTGCCTCTTAGAGCTGAAAAGTACCTCTGCCCTTAATTGTTTACTCTGACCCTTCCCATTGCAAATATTCCTTTAAGTTATTTATCACCAGATTTGTGTTGGCCAGGCTAGAACAGTACATATTCTATGTGTGTCTTAGTTCTTAGACATTTCCTTAACTCAAAATCCTTGAATTTATAACCTTGGTGTTCTTTTCCTGTAGTCCTTTTAATTTAAGCTGCAAGCTCTAATTTACATCGCCTGTCAATGATTTGAGAACTTTTATGCCAGGTACTAATTCCCAAGGCAAAGGACCTTTCAGTGATGTTAACTGTCTCCTGTGATTAGGTGTAGTGATTCCAGGTCCTCTTTCCTCTGACAGGTTCACAGGAAAGTCTCAAGAAAGGGGAGAAGAGAAATCCAATGAACACTGTCTCCAGTCCTAATGTTGTGTGCACTCCTGCCTTATTTCAGCAATTAGTCCTCAGTAACAAAGTCAGAAAAAACAAATACCAGAAGCTGACAAGTATTTTTCTGTTCATAGAGCCGGGTCGCCTCCTCCTCCTCTCCCTCTGCACTTCCACCCTGATTGTCTCTCTCTCCCTTTCAGCTGAGCCGTGGAGGCCAGCCATAGCGCTGCTCTCACATCTTTTCCACTCAGCGTGACTGGTCCCCTGTTGCTCCTTTTCCTTCAGCAGATGGCATGTGCACGGCTAATAAACGCTAACACATGTGCCCAACCAGCCGTTCCTCACAGACTCAGTTGCTCTGCTGCTCCCTTTGGAGCTTCTCGTCCCTGACAGTCTTCCTCTTACAAAATAAAACCACCAGAATCACTGCATCCTAGCCTTGTGGCCACAGACTTGCAAAGATGGAAGCGTCACGTGCAAACTATGCGATATTCTTGTGACCCACATTGTACACACAAAGCAGAGAAATAAATGCTCAACAGCCTGCAAGAACTTGCTTTCCTACGTTGCTTTTCTGGGAAGTTCAGGGGAATGCCATCCTGTTGTAGACTTTTTACACACTGGAGAGGGGTAAAATCTGATAAAAGCTAGCGAGTCAACAACTCCCAGAGAAGAAACCCCACGTTTCATAAAGATCCAGAAGAGTGGGGAAAATCACGCAGGCGCTGTGCAGCAGCACAAGAAGAACAAAGAGCAGCAGACCAGAAAGTCCTGAGGAAGAACTGTGTGTATAACATTACTAGCACGGATTTGAAATCTCCATGCGACGGCATAGCCTGATTCTCCTTAAATGTGCTTGACAATAATGCAGTAGTTCCTCTGATTTCAAGGACTATAGTTTCATCTTTACTTCAGTGACTCCTAACCTGAACTGATTTAAAGAAAGAATGAAGGCTGATCCTGCACTCGCTACCTTGCTATCACTTTAGCTTGGCTCCAGCACTGTAACAGAAGCAGTTACTGGGTAATGATAATGTTGCTAATTCTATATATTCTTATATCTTCTTTACTATCTAGTGCTTGCATCAAAGAAGCCTACTTGAGGATTATTTTTAAGGACTTATTCAATTATTTGAATTGGGGTTTTCCATATTTCCCATCAATATTTCAAGCAAGATGGTACCTTTCAATCTTGAAAGGTGCCATGGACTTAGCTCAATTTAGCTTGCCTCTGACACAGTACAGGTTATTTCTGTGAACGGAAGCATCTCTGATAGATGAATGACCAAAGCGACCCTTTCATTTTTCTCTGTAGGAGCCATCTACCTTTGTGAGAGATTTTTAAACCATTCATGATTACCTCATCTCAGATGCATCTCTTGGAGGCTAAATTTAAAGCTAAAAGGTCTCCTGATGGTCATAGTTAAAGCTCACATCTTTCAATATATCATTTTGTTTGACATGCAAGAAATGTCTTTGTTATAGCCATGACTTACCACTGCTACTTCAATGTAAAAAAAAAGCATCTTTTGCTGCTCAAAATAAATCATCCAGCAATCTTTCCACCTTCAGTGGCCTCCAGGTTGTACTACCCAGTCATTACTTAATAGCCATCATATTTTATCCTTGTTTCTCCTGAAGTGTTGTGCGTTTGCAAAAATCCCTTTCTAGAGCTGTAAGCTCCTGGATGGCTTACAATATCTCTGAGTGTAAATGTCTTTTTTTACTTCCATGTCATATTGAAGGATACTGCAATCTATATGTTCTTCAGGCCTCAACCCCACAGTGCATATCAACAGGTGAACCTGCAATTCCTTATGGAAATTGTGTCTGTATCTCAACAGGAGAGAAGACCCCACAATGTAACCTTCTGTTTCTGGAGAATATAATACGGTGGATATGAAACATGCAAATTCATTGGTACTTTATGTATCTCCATTTCAGTTTATAGTGTGATAGCTTCAACTCACCCTTCATTCTTTCTTATATAAAACAACTTCCTTAAAACTTTTAGTGGCCTGCGTGACCAACCAGAAATTGTCATTTTTCTTCATTATTTGTCTCATTAAAAAGTATAGAAGTGGAAATCCGAAAATAAAGTATCCAATTTTTTAATGAGACATTTTATGATATCCCAACGCATTTCTGCTTTCAGAAACTTATTTTACATTTTCAGATTTATGTTTATTACAACAGTTTAGTATATTTATAGTCTCATTACTGTGCTTATAGTAACACGTAACTTGCCTATATTTCCAATTTTTTTTTTTTCCTTTAAAGAGGCACTGACAATACAGAGGCACAATTCAAAGTTCATTAAAGTTTGGAGCAGATTGACTCAACCCCAAGTTCAAATATTTTTTTGCTATTATTACACAGTACATGAAGGCTCTATTTTCGGCATGAATAAAAGCTAACACCTCTTTCCATCTCTTTTTATTATTCTTTCTTCTTTCTTTCCTAGCTTCTTCCCTCTTGATGAGAACTTTTCCCCATCTATATGCTGGAAGCAGATTCCACCTTGCTCAAGGTAAGCCATAGCTCCTCCTCTCCTTACTGCCCAGTCTTTGGTTCTGCCTAACAAACACTGCCTGTTTGAAGTCAAAAAGCTGACATGCTTCTCAGCTAAAAAGAGGACATCAAAGTAAAACTGTCCCCTTCCAGAACATACAGAACTGCAAAATCGCGTGAACCCTGACCATGACTGATAGCGCCAATCATGCTATCTTTTTTCTTCTTCCTTTCTGAGGACTACCTCAATAGCTCTTGTCTTTATTTCTCAGCGGGCATCCCCTAAGATATCCCTAAATATACGGAACCTTTCTTTGTTCTGATCAGCTATTTCCACGTGGATTCTACCCAGTAATTTGAAAGCTATCCCTTGCACTGACCTTGGCTCTTACTTTTATTCTCGTAGCCCTGTAACACCTCCTGCAATTATTTCAGCTGGACTTCAGATGTCATGAAACATACTTCTCACAACAAAGCAATAAATTCCTATTGACTGATCTTTTGGTGATGACTTTTAACCCTCGGCTGTGCTCTTCTCAATCTGGTCCTCTTCTGTCTCATTGAGAGCATGACAGCTGCTGTTGATATAAAGAATAGATAGTGCTGACCATGAGTCAGTTCTTTTCTTTCTGCCGTGTCTGCCATGTCTGATGATTGTTTCTGCTGGTGACCCTCCAGCAGAATTCTGCTTCGCCATCAGCAGAAATTTCACCAGGTACTCAGTCTCCACTCGCATTTTGCTGCTGTTTCTTTATACAGTATTTCTTCAGTATTTCTTCTAATACTGACAACAGTATTACAGCAGTGCAGCTTCAAATACCTGAGTGGAATTATATGTAAGTGGAGAAGGAGAATAAGGTCTCTAATCTGCCTATAAAGAAACATAATGAACTAAAGAGTATAGTGAGTCTCACAGAACTTAATTGCAATGTTTCCACGTGATTTTGAAGTCAAGTATTATATAAACACGTTTTCTTATAGCTCCATCAAAAATGTCATCAGCCATATTCTAAGTAGCCTTTTTCTAAGTTTGTAAAAGGAAAATAAACAATAATTTGAGCAATTGTAACTTTAATTGGAGATTCAATTCAGGGAATAAATCTCAGTGCTTTTTAATTTACTTCTCAGTAGGCTACAAGGTTGTATAATTTCTGAAAAAGAATATCACTGTGTAGGAAAAGTGGCTGACAAGTGCAGTCACATTTTTCTTCCATGTACAGTAATCACCAAGAAATCTCAGCAATTATAAACCCATTTTTGAAAAAGAACACAGTCAAGACCTTCTGTTTGACAATTGTAGTTGTGTTTAAGCAAAATACTCAGTATTTGATGCATAGATTCTTTCCTTTTGTTAACCACATTTATTTTACACTGAAGCCTGTAATAATATATACAGTTACTCTTTATAAAATAGAAGATACTGTTTATCTTTTCAAGTATTTCTCCTTGAGCCAAAAATAGGGATAGAGGATTCTCTTACCTAGCTGAACAGCATTATTGCTACAAGATAAGGAACCATTTGATGATAAATACAACAAAAATGGCTTAAAGAATCAAGGAAATTCATAATTAGAACAAACTAATTGCCGGCAGAAGGGTTAAAATCCTGGACTGGAGCTCAGGATTCAAGACCTATATGTCTTTAGGCAAAGTGAAGTAGGAGATCTCCTAGAGATTTCTATTCTCTCCCTCTTGTAACTGGCAAGCGCAGAGTTGTCATACAGCTTTTCACTGCCTTGTCTGACTGTACTGACTTATTGTGGCTATTTCTGAACTGATGGACTCCAGAGTGCTTCTGAGGTGGATACAGACTGTGCCCTGGCCAAATCCCAGCTTGTACAAGGGTGCAACGCACAGTAACCCACCTTTTCACTCCCCCTCCACACACCTTGGCTTTCAGAGGAAGGAAGTGTGGCCACACAAAGCTAAACATTATACTGTGCAGCCATGTTATTCTGTGGCTAAATTCCCTATCAAATAATCAGGACACCAGGACTCCAGGCAGCAACCCAAGACATTTTTGTCCCCCGCCCCCAGTGCAAACAGCAATCCATGAGAAGATACAACACTGAGCTCTATACTCCTACGGTTTTGGGAATATGTTAATAAAAAAGGGTTAAACTTCTACACTGGTTTGGATAAAACATGTATTCCTTGGTCCCACATACAACCAATGAATGCATAGATCTATGCTCTTCACCTCATAAACGATTTGGTCTTTGGTCTTTTGTCCATGTGGAATTGCAACTGACTAAAAGCTCGACATCTCTGAAAAAATATTTGCAGTCCTGTTCCATTGCTATGAGTAGACAAGAAATCAAGAGTTTCTTCCTCTCCAGTGAACTCCCCTGGATGGAAGAATGAGAGCATTAGTTTGTGCTTGCCTGTGCATACCTGTGTGTGCTCATACACAACAAAGAGGAGTCACGTCACGTCACTGACATACTGCCATACCACATAGCAGAACACAGCCCAGCACTGAACAGTTGTTCAAAAAGCTCAGAGCAGCATGCATAATGGGGTAGGAGAGGAAGCAGAGAAAAAAACAATCCTAGAAAGCTGATACAGCACCAGAGATCTATATAAACAGTATTCAACTTTCTTGATCTGAAATATTGCCAAGATCTTGTTCCAGAGCTGTGGAATATAGCATACATCCTGTGAAGACAGAGCCTTTTTTCAAACATCTCCCTGTGATGGAGAAAAGAGGAGCTAAATTACTCGGGGCAGGAGGGAATAAACAAGCTGTTGGTATGGATCCCAGTAGTGAGAGGAAACCTAATGGAAAGTAACTCATGCATGTTTTCCAACTGTCTGCAGTTTCTACACAGACACTAATTTTCTTCTTCTTTTTCATCTAAAATGCATACAATTACATGTCTATATATTTTTGATGAAACTACTTAATTTGCTTCCAGTACTGTGCATTATCTTATGTTTGGCATCTTGCAAGAGAGCAAGGTCCGTCTCATCTGGGCTACTGCACTCTGAGTTATATTGAACTCTTTGGAGAGAGGGAGAAAGGAGAAAAAGACATGAAGTGGCAACATGAGAGACTCCCAAGAGAAGAGAGGCGCAGCCTGCAAGAGGAAGCAGACCCATAGCCATGCAGTGTCGAGTTACCTGCCTGCTACTGCCAGAAGATCTGATCTTGTTCCTTCATCTGCCAACCTCACAGAAAACTAACCCAACCAAAAAGAAATTTCTAGTTTTTCAGCAGCAGCATGATAAGCCTTCTCACCCTGTGGCCAAACAACTGCTACAGCCAACACAAAGGAAAAAGCAGAAGCATTTAATTGAAAGTGCAAGGGAAGAAGTGGGAACTACCATTTCAGTGGCAACCCATGTGAGAGGTGGCATGAAACAGTACCCTGAGACAGACGCTTCCTTAGCCGCCCAGAAGAGCCTGTGTGGCTTTGTTCAATGACAGCTGATGGACAAGGGGAAACAACCAGACCTGCAAGGATCAGAGTGGGCAGGAGGGAGATTTATTCTATTTCATCTGTTTTAACTATAAAAAGTCTTAAATAATTGTCAGGCCCTGATTTATTATTTTATATTCTAAATGAAACATTGATTTAAAAACTGGAAGCCTTTGGTGTCCTTTCCACGTTAAAAAACAGGGTTGGGGGAAGAAATTCCAATCCTTGGCTGCTGTGATTCCAGGTCTAGTGAGGAAAACTTTCAGCAGGCCTTTTAGAGAGGCTGGCAGGAGGCCTGTCAGTAACAGAAGATGCCCACAGTGATTTTTCCAGTTAAATTACTGGCCGCTGCATTCACAGGAACTGGCAGGCACCACTTAACTTTGTGCAGTCCCTTCTTCCAGCTAAGATCTAGACAAAGAATGTCCTTCTCTGCTTAGACTGTTCTTCAGCTGAATATTCCAGTTTAAATTGCCTATTGAGATATGGGCTTTTTGCAGCAGCAGGAAATAAGTTAACATCAACAGCATGCCTAGGGATCAATTAAGTTTCATCAATGTCAGAAAAAGTACAGCTTGAATAAGAATAGGCAGCCTGGATTCAGATTATGGAGAGACTGACTGATTCATTTAAAAAAAAATCATAAGCGTATTGCCAAAACCAAATGAAACAGATTTAGTGGACACCAAGGCAATATTCATTCTTGCTGTATCTCCATTACCACCAGTGGCTTCACATCAGGGAGATATTTGGCTGGATTACTTCAGATTTTCAGGAAGTGCTTTACAAAACTCCCGTATCTCATTCAGAGTTATCGTTTGGAGTTGATGAAGAGGAGTGAAATCCAGTGGCTGCTGGCACAGTACATCAGAGTAATCTAAAGTGTACAAGAGAAGGAAATTCCTATAGTTACAATTTTCATTAAGCTAAAAATGAAACAGGATACTACAGAGACCAAAATGGGACTGCATACATTTCTATAATTTATCTAAAAGATCCACAAACCGGTAAAGCAAGCAACAACATCCAAATCTCCTGTTAATATTAGAATGATACTTAACTTCAGAGACATAGCACATAGCAAGGAACAGTCCACTGGCACAGAGAACTTCTACTGTTTAGATCTAGCACCTGGATTAACAGATGGCAGATGCTGTGGTACTGATAAATATACATGAATTGATTACGCAGCGAAGGAGCAAAGAGTAGGGAGGACACAAAAGTGCTTGAGTATATTGATGAAGCCACAGCTAGAGCACATTTGCAGAAAAATCCCCAAAGTTTCATTTCATTTTGCAGGTGGCTGTAGGTAGGGAACTAGTTGCCAAATACTCTGTTTTGGTGATGTTATCAAGTTTAGTTCATGAATACATCTGAAACATTTTGGAACAAAGCAAGCAATTCAACTTTGGATTTCTTCCATCGTTTATTCTTCACAGGTAAGGACTATGTTTCTCTTGAATATTTTATTTTAGTACCTTTTGACCTATGGCTCTTTTTCACAAATTAAAACTATGTGTTTGTGTCTGTGTGACCTTCCTCGTTAAAGCTGACGTGTATTCTACAGCACCATGGACACCTTGTGAAACCACCAAAACTACAGCAGCGGTTGGACGTCCAATTGCAAATCTCAGCTCTCATACAGAAGTGTCAGGCAAAATATTTAAAAGCAACTCTCAAGGCAAAGTGTATACATTACCACCAATCAGGTCAAGATAAGGACAGTTAACAATAGTGACAAGCTAGGGAAAAATCAGATTCAGAGAGTCTGCCAGGACTGGAAATACCATAATAACAGGAAAATTTAATTACTCTTAGGTAGATTTAAATGTCACACTGGGGTATTTTTAGACACTGTACATGAATGTTTCATGGATAAGCTAGTTAGGCAACTCAAAGGGGAGAGTCCGGTTTTGACTCTCTTCCCAGTGGTATTTTTGGCTTGTGTCACAATGTTCCTATCTAACTCTGTAGTAGTAACTAAAATGTATTTATATTCAACATACTTGCAGGAAGCGTGAAGGCCAAAGAAAGAATTCTCTCACTAGTGTTTGACTTCAAAATGTCAGCTTAGAAGCAGTCAAAAAAGCTAACTGAACATAACGGAATTATGAGGTGCAGAATAAGGAAGAAAACAGGAAATAATCAATAAATCACTGTAGAAATCCAAGGTGTCTCAGCACCCCAAATACAGTGTACAGTTCTGGCGTCCCATCTTAAAAATGGTAGAGCTGAGCTAGAAAAGTGAAGGCTGATAAAGATGATTTACAGTCTGAAATAATTTGCATGCAAAGAGTGATTAAAAGGTTAGGACTTTTCAGCCTGGAAAACCAATTGCAGAGGAACATAATAGTGAACTGTATAATCACTTGCGCAGAGAGGATGAATAAGAAACTCTTATTCCCTTTTCTTTCATAATACCAAAAATAGATGACATCAAGTGAAATTATGATCTTGCATATTCAAAAA
Source organism: Fulmarus glacialis (assembly GCF_000690835.1). Classification (NCBI taxonomy): domain Eukaryota; kingdom Metazoa; phylum Chordata; class Aves; order Procellariiformes; family Procellariidae; genus Fulmarus; species Fulmarus glacialis. Next base: position 6,391 of record NW_009224564.1, on the reverse strand, counting down.
ACACAAAAGGGAATATATCTTCTCATACCCTATAATTAAGCTGTATAACCCATTACAAAAGGGCAATAGTGATGCAAAAAGATGTTATTCAAATTCATGGTGGAAAATCATTAAAGACAATTAAACACAAATGTTCTGCCTCTGACTAAAGATATCCCTGAGCTGCACATTGCTGTATGCTGCAGAAGTATACTAAGGGAGTACTATTCCACCTTTGCGCTGTTTTTTATACTAGGCATCCACTGTTGGCCACCATGTTCTTATGTCACTCCCTAAACTGTGCTGTCTATGCTAACAACAAAATCTAAAGAAGAGAAAGAGATATAAAAATCGAAAAGTATAGGAGACAAGGCAGCTATTTATACTGCAGAACTGTTTGCATTTATTTTGAGCCAGGATCAGGCTGGACTGTATTTTTCCTAACCTGGCTTGCCCATGGCAAATTACTACCAAAAATGTGCCCATAAAAAGTTAATTGGTCTGACTTACCAAAAAAAAAAAGAAAGGAAAAAAAAAAAAGAAAAAGAAAAGCCCATTGGGAAATCATTGTGTTCATGGAGCGGCTCTCGACAGCAGTTCTTGCTGGCCAGCTGGACCTGCTGATCTTACACACAGATTGCTTATAAGCTATTCTGGCAACTGGAGCCTATCTGAGATGTTCCTTTCCCAAGGAAACAGGCCAGCCAGCTTTGTGACTGCTTTGAGCACAAAGCTGCTAAAGAAGAGTTAAGGATCCAACCCAAAATGAATATGCATGTACACTTTGGTTTTCTTCCAACTTAATCTCCTGTATGGTTTAGTGCATTCTGTCATTTTCTTATGGTGACTGGTTTGGATGCATTAATCTGACATTATGTGGATGAGTGTCTATTATAATAGATCTTTCGTGTGTTGCATCCTCAGGTTGTGGAAAAACAGTATGATACAAAAATAGCCTCCCATCATGCATTAAATAACATATTAAAAGCAAATTAGATAGATATCTGTGATATTTTAGATATAGTCAATCCCACTTTACAGCAGGAAATTAGTAGGTGTCCTCCTCAAGTCCCTTTGGTCCTGTTTTCTACAACTTCATTAAATATAATAGGAAAAGAAATTAGGATATTTTAATGAAACTAATAATTTTATTTTTGCCTGGAGGAGGGGTGTTGACAGCTCTTATTTAAAAAAAAAAATCCACAAAATGTTAGTTTTATCTCAAAAGATGCTTTGATGGGGGAAATATGGCCAATAAAAACCTTTCTATTCACACTAGAAAAAAGAGTGTGTTGAAATGTTGCTCTACCTTTGTCCCCAATAGCCATATCTCATACATCTCAAAATTAGGAGGCAAAAAATAAAAAATGGTTTTCAATTTCTGGGTTACCACATTTCTTCAGGAATAGCATTTAATTCCTCCGTCCCTGACTTGTATATAAAGATGAGACATCAGTCATTTGGATGTATTGTCTATTTGTACCATAAGGTGAACACAAAAATCTCTCACATGCAGCCCCTAACAAAACAGGGCCCTAATAAAATTCAGAGCCTCTAGATGATACTGCATGCAGTAACAACTCCAGTAAACACTGGTGTTGTGCTCCCGTGTCAACAGTTTAAAAGTATTTATACCTCCACCTACATATACAACATGTTCTTTTACTACAGTGACCAAAATGTAATGCATGGAAAAACAACCACGCCTGAGACAACTGAATAAGCGTGTTACTCAAAGCAGTGATCGCAGCTTACCGAAATTAGCTCTGCTTCATTCCTTTCATTCCAAACCTTGCAAACAAGTCACATTACATTGTTGCTCTTTTTAGCATAGCATCTGATAAAACCATTTGAATATGTCTACCTAGATCTTTCCTGGCTGTCTCCCCAGTGCCCAGATGACTCAAGAACTAACAGATGCAGAGCCCAACCTTTGTTCCAATAGCTGGTTGTGCGCACCTCTGAGCCTAAAAAGAAGAAGAAAGAAAAAAAAAATCACACTTTTAAAGTATTACACTTGATTAGTAAAGAGAGAGACTAGGAATGGTAGGATAAAACAGAGCACAGGGACCTGGAAAGAAAAGAAATGAGGACAAGAGAGCAAGCCTTAGGCACAGGCAACTGCCTAGGGCAGCAGGTACTGAGGCAGCAAACAATCCGGCACATGGACAGGCCATGCTGTTCCTTTATCCATGCTTAAATGCAGCATTACCAACTTTGCCCATGCTTCCCTGCTGCTCAGTTTTGCCTGCTTTGCTTGCAAGCCTTGAGCCAGCTGTGATAAACTGTGCAAGAAGAGAGCAGTCAAGGGAAGGTTATCCACAAGATATTGACTGGCTAGGACAGAACGGGCCTTCCCCCTCAACTTGCTGCCCCCCCGCTCCAGCTCACAGTTGTGCAGCGGGTCCTGCCGAGCACAAAGGATCTGTAGGGAGGCGGAAAATCTAGACTAACCCCGTCTCCTCCGCTCTTGCTCACTGAAAAATATCTTCCCGATGGAGCTGTGCAACCAGCTCTCCCCTACCCGCAGTGCGAAGAGGAGTCTACTAACAAGTAAAACACGCCTGGAACCCACTGGGGAATCTCCACTGAGGTGATTCATAGTCAGGCCTGTTAAAAACCTTATCTCAGTTCTCTCTGTTCCTGCTGTCTCCTCCACTGTGTCAAAACCTTTTTACAGCATCGCAAAGAAGGACAGATGTCATCGTACACAAGGGCAGCCACACACACACACAGCCCTTCCTCTTGGAGACTGCTCTATCTACTTCATGTATCAGAGTATGAGCTAACCTCACAACTTGTGCTGGGCATAGCATCCAAAAATATCCCCAGGTTGAATGCATCCCAATGTAGATCTCGAGCAGATCTCTAGCAGTAGCATCCCATTCCCATCAGATCAAGCTCCATGTGGCAGTGACAGCATGCAAAACTGTTCAACCGTCTGTGGCTCAAGCGGAGATTTTACCCGAAGGCTGCATCAGCCAACATCAGCTGCCACCCTGGTGTAGGAGGGCTAGATAACCAACACCTCCAGCCGCAGGAAGAAAAAAACTGAGGCAAGACTGATGAAATGAACATTGCTTTATCACCCAGGTCAGGATGCAAGTTAGTCCTGACCGACTGAACAACAAAAAAGCCGTACGCCTGAGGAGCCACTGTTATCTGCGGCTTCAGGACCATCCTGAATTCCTGCAGCCCTTGGCTCTCTTGAGACATAAAGCAAAGCTCATGGCCGTATGGCAGTTTGATACGACATTTCTCAAGTCAGGACATTTAGTCAGCTCTAGGCTATGGCCTAGAATTCCAAAACCAGCAGTTGTACACTCACCTCATCAAAGTGAATGAAGATTTGTGATGTTCCAATGAGGATCATTGTCATCTTTGTGTCTCTGTGTGTGTGTGTGCGTGCGTGTGTTTTCTTTCCTCAGGCAATTTGCCACTCCCTTGAACTCTGTCTAGGTTACGTAGAGAGTCCCAATCATGGCTCTTACTGCTTTAATTGCCACATCTCTGTCAGGCAGAGAACTGCTATCACACTCATTTTACCAATGCAAAAGTAGCACTTTTTCCCTAGGTGTCCCTGAAAAAAATCTTTACTTTAAATTATCCTACAGGACAAAATAGATGATCTTCTGTTTCTCTGCTTCCAAAAATGACGCTAGGATGAAAGAATTGCATATGTTACTGTGAGAAAATACAGGATACCAGTGCCTAGAGCAAAATACAGATGGATTGAACTTCAGTTCTATCTCCTGTGACAAAATCGCAGTAAAACACCGATGTCAGATTTTCAAGCATGGAGTTAACTCCTTCTTAGGTATTCTTCAAGTCTGCTTTGCCAGTTTTACCTTCCTAGGAGCAGCGAGAGGGAGCAGGCTTGGTCGTGCCGTTCCAGGAAGGGAACAGGCGGTGGCAGTGTGGCCTCTCGCTCCTCGCAGGGGTTTTACTGACGGGGAGGAATTGGTTCCCTTTCCCTCGGCGGGGAGACTCAAATGAAACCAGAGGGAAGAGGACAGAGGTAGAAACAGTCCGGCTATTCCTGACTAACCCGCACTTGAATATAACGCCTTCAACCATGAGATCCAAAACAAAAAAGGAAAAAAAAAACCCCGAGTGAACGGCACTTTATTTTCTACGTGGTCCTAGAGATACACATAGGAATAATGTGTGTATTTAAGATGAAGCCCTTGTTGTCGAGCTGTTTCACATTTAAACTGAACACCTCAATGTTCATGCTTACACCCGTTTTCGCTAAGGTTCCTGCAGCTGAAAGTAATCTGTTTTCAGAGTACAAACCCAGTTTGTTCCATAAGTCCTAACACAGAGAGAGGGGTGGGGGGAAGGGAAAGAAGAGTGAAAGGACCAACTACCACAACTTTAATATAAGTATTATTTGTGGGGAACTTCTGATGGGGAAAGGTTGCATGGTTTAGGGCAAGCACATCTGGTCAGAATAAGAAATAAGTCTTATAAAGAAATATCTGGTTTTCTGATCTGCTTGACTCCATCAGACACTGGACAGAAAGCAAATGTTTTTGTATGTGATTCGTCATCCCTTAGTCACCAAATGCATCATAATTAAATCTCTTTTTCAAAAATCTAAAGAGCAATCATCCATCACAAGTTGCGATCCTTTCAGGGATAATCCCAGCTATGTTGTTTTGCATCTGCAAATGGCACTGGTAAAGTATTTCCCTCCCAAAAGACTCGGGGTGGTGGTGGGGGGAGTTTTGCAATTCAGTCGAGAAGAGGTGTTAATCCAACATAAGTCAACTTCAAGGAATTGCTGTTGATGGGGCAGTCACATGATATTTTCTTATTTTCTTCAGGTAAGAAAAAGCCTTAATTAACTTCTATTTCAGATCTTGGCGAAGCATTGTCTGAATTGCTGTGCAGGCAAAATTCCTTCTCTCTCCCCTCCCCCCACCCCCCAAACTTTCCAGTCAGCATCCCTAGTTACAAGGAGAGAAATCTATTTCAGAAACCTCATTAAAGATTTTAAAGCCCAGAGCAAACTGCCGTTTCTTTTACCACGGATCTCACAAGTACAAATAAATGTACATACTTGCAAAATAAAGTTAGTAACAATTCAACAGTTCTTCCAACAGAGGCAATGCCAATGTGCCAAGAGCTTGTAAAGCTGTACGTGGTGTCAGTGGCATCTGAGGACACCCTCTATGACAGTATTTTCTAAATCCTGAATCCATTTCAGGTGTATTTTGTGCGTGAAACCAAATTGGTTTCAACTATAAAAACTATCCAGAATTCATGTTTGTGCTGGAGTTCGGGAATGGAGAAGAGGGCAGGGAAAAGGAGGAGGGGAGGAAATGTTTCACATTTTTTAGACTATTTTCTAATCTCCTCACTAGTCCTCACTCATACGTGCCGAGAATGTAGTATCTATTGTTTACTGGAAACGCTTTTGTGACTGTCCGTATGTCAGCAAAAGGGTCTAACATAGTTTCTAACATAGTTTACATTCCTTCCTAGCTGTGATGTGTCTTCCCCATTGTTTTTCCTGCCTTATCCTGCCCATTCTTTCATTTTTTTTATCCTTCCACTTTTCTGTTACATTTTTACCCTGCCCGTCGTAGTTCTGCCACACACCTTCCCTCTCCACGAATTCCTGCTCCTCTTTCCCAGCTGGTACCCCCCCAGCTTATCTCCAACCTTTCTGCTCCCATACATAACCTTTCCCCAGTTAAAAGGAAGGAGCGTGTCACTCCATTTCTCTTAACCAGTGAAACTATTCTCACATATCATTAACGTGACCTCTCCTGTGATATGCCACATTAGAACAGAAGGGGATGACATTAGCCAGACCAAGTGACGAGAAAGACCAGTGCTCCCTCCCCCTCTTAAAGAAAAAAATGGAGGAGAGACAAAGAGTAAATCAGGGGCAAAAGGATTCTGGACTCCTCAGCCTGGAGCCAGTTCCTCCCCTCATCCCGAATTTTCTGAGAATAAAGAAGGTGCCCCAGTTTCTTACATTACAGTATACCCTAAGACAAGGATCGCCCCAGGTTCTCCCCAGCCACCCCGTACCCTCACCGCTGTCTGAAGTTCTGGTAAAAAACAAGCTACACCAGCTCATTTTGAGTCCCAGCATGTCTCTGAAATACCAACACATGAAGCTAAAAGCCGCATTAATTTTCATTTGCTTTTAAGAAACATTAGCTTTTCTGTTAAAATACCTGCATTTAGTTTGCTGGGGATTTTTTTTTAAATCATGCAACCCTACACCGTCTGCTTTTTCTAATGCCTGCACTGTCCTATCCCCAAGACATCGCATGTTCCCTTTTTCCTCCTCCTTTCAACCCACCGCGAGTAGAGCGGTTGTATAAACACTAACTCCAAGCCGCGTCCTGAGACAGTGTGAGAGCTTCAGCCTCCCCCCGGCTCGAACCCAGGG
>NW_009224563.1:0-14696 GCF_000690835.1 Fulmarus glacialis | reverse complement strand
AACAGGCTGCCCAGGGAAGCAGTTGAGTCTGGAAGTACTGGAAATACATTCCTGGAAGTATTTAAAAGACGTGTAGATGAGGCACTTAGGGACATGGTTTAGTGGGCATGGTGGTGTTGGGTTAACGGTTGGACTTGATGGTCTTTTCCAACCTTAACGATTCTATGATTCTATGATTCTATAGTGTGTAAGATGAGAAGCACATCTTAGAAAATCCTGACAAGATGGAAAACAACAATAACAATATTACTGAATTATTGAATCTAAGCATTCTGTCACTTTTTCTTTTGGTTAATAGATTAAGGGCATAATTCTAAGCATCACAGCCTTTTGTATGACAGTGTCAGATTGTTAGCTTGATGAATTAGCTTTGGAGCTAATTTTTTTTTGGAGCTGCATTTTATTTCTGGCTTCATCATTAGAATATTCAGCAGTTCTGCACAAAACACTTCACCTCTCTCTGTCTCTGTTTCTTTTCCTAGTCTAATCCTTCCCTATTATGTTTTCCTATACTTTTATTTGCAGTAAACCTTCATTTCCAGTATCTCCATTCAAGAGTTGTAACATTTTTTGTCTGTGTATGATCCAAACATTAAAGTCCATTTGAGATTGTCTTCCAAAATTAATTATTTTATTACAGTTGATCCTAAAAGCATTCATTGCTGGCTTGTTTTCATGCAGTGCAGTGCATCAATCAGGAAAAGAATCACTGGTAATATTTAAATCAACTCATACATCTTTACATTCTCTTACTAAATTCACTTTTTAAACACGAAGTTCCAATAGGTAATTAGTTTTCATGGCTAGGTATACAAAGCAACAGACAACTGTAACAGTTTACAAATGGCTGGTAACTTCAGCTGTTTTTTTGTGAAACCATTCTAACAGGATGCCTGTAAACATTTCTCTCATGTGAACTTGTCCTCTGTGATTTGCTTTGACTTTCAAGTTTGAGTAAGCTTCAAAATATAATGCAAGTTAGTCAAAAACTTTCACCTATTTTCTCAGAAATTGCCTGTGGTATACCCACAATTAGGTGGAGCTGAAAATTAATTGTCTTTCAGTGAGCCTGCAATGCTTTCTGAATTTTCAATGAAATCATTTGTCTCAGATTTTTTTTAAGTATTTCTAGCATGTATCTCCAGCTATAGCCCTTAGCAGTCACACTTCTTAACATTCAGTTCAGCTTGAATGCCTGTAAATGATAAACAGGCCTAGAAAAAGCCTATTAAATGCATTCCAAATTTACTCCCAAAAGAGCTAACAGACATAAAAATTGCTGAAAAGGTGAAATGCTACTATATATGACATAAGAAATGATAATGAGACTAAAAAGTTTTTATGTTGAGGGCAGGCTGAAAACCATGTTACCAAATACTCAGTGGTCTATACAACGAGTTGACAAGCTCACTCTTATGAAGAACAGAAGCAATTTACCTCAACACTGAGAGCACCACCACTGAAATACACAACCTTAGTTGAGACTTCAGGAAGAGGGGAAAAATAAGATTTTGCAAACACTGCTGTAAGGTAAAAGATCAAAAAGGCATAGAACGATCTTTTCTGCCTCACTGTGGAGAGGTCTGTCCTCCGTGTGACTATGATGACCAGATCTGTGAGAACATGAGAAGAAAATAATACCTGTTTCTTTTTCTTCCTAAACAGCATCATGAAGAGAGTACAATGGTTGGAACATCACAATTTACATTGCAAAGCTGCACACAGCCATGCTATTCATGCTTCCCTCATCTTCCACAATGGAGGGAATTCCCTACTAGTGTTGAGTCTGTAGCGGCACCACACTGCCCTTCTCCAAGCCTGCAGTGCAACAGGTAGTCAGCAAAGCAGATGTCCATAGTCCCTGTAGTCTCATTATTAGAACAGATGCAATGAATAGTAGACAACAAAATGCAGCAAAAAAACAGATACTTTTCCAAATTTTGTGTGAATCAGACTGAGCCCAAAGGATGAAGAATACAAGGAAGTACCTTAAAATCATCCCCTTCTGATAAACTGGAGTAAGTTCAGTGGAGGGCCACTGAGATTGTTTGGGGTTGGAGCACTTGCCCGTGAGTTGAGACAGACAGCTGGCCTTATTCAGCCTGGAGAACAGACAGTTTTGGGAATGTCAGTGCCCATGAGCTGGTTACTGAAAAGACATAGCCAGGTTTTTCACAGCAGTGCATAGCAGGAGGATGAGACAATCAACATAAACTGAATCAAGTGCGGTTCCAAATGAACAAAAGGAAAAACTTTTTTTTTCACCCATGAGGACAGTCCAGCAGTGGTTATCCACGGAGGTGGTGCCATCTTTCTTCTTTCTTGAAGGTTCTCAAGACCTGATCGGACAAAGCCCCAAGCAGACAAAGCCCTGAGCATCCTGGTCTGAGCTCATAGCTGACCTTGCTGTGAGAAGGGGTTGAACTAGAGACCTCCTGAGGTCCTTTCCAGCCTGAATTATTCTGTGATCCTACAAACATCCCAAATTTGTGAGAAACAGCAGCTTCAGAAGTTTCATTCATTAACCATAAAGTTGCCCATCCTCATTCACCATTTCTTCTTTGTCTGGAACATCCTCTTAATATTTATCCTGAGCAGAACAATGTACTTTCTTGCATTATTCTACCTAAATCTCATTTTCATCTGTCACAAAACCAAAGTAAGGTCAGGCCAGACTGAAAGAAATCTTTTTAAAATCAGTTTTCTGTAAAGGTTAGTTGCCAAGGATCTCATAGTGCCTTTATTATTATTTTTTTCCATTATACAGAGAAGGCCTGAAAGATTTGAAGAGGATTTTTATTTAACTTTCCAAAGATTAATGGTAGAAGAGAACTGCAATAGAAAAGTACAATGCCAAGCTAGTGACAAAGGAAGAATCAATAGGAAATTACAGAGAAGGTCAAAGACTAAACGTATTTTTGAGAAAAAAAAAAATTTAAAGAAATCCTGAAATGCTTTTAAAGGAATCCCTGCATACCATGCAGTGGAGCGCGGGGCAGTATCTACTGTAGGCTCAAGAAATGTGTATGCATAGGAGGAGAGTTCTTTGGCAGTATATGTGGGGCTTGCGAGAAAAGAAGAAAGATATTTAAAACACCTTAGCCTATTCACCTGTAGTATCAATAGAAGATTGTTACTGAGGAGTAACTCATGTGACTAAGAGTATTCAAAAACAGGTCTTATGCTAAACCAAAAATTTCTACTTCTGAACAGTTAATGAAGGATTAATGTATATACTGTTATGTTTATTAAAAAAGGACTATATCATAAATTATTACTGAACATCAGACAAAAGGCATTACTGACAGTAATAACGTGCAGATAACTTAACTCAGTTAATCTATCAGGTTTTCTGTTAGGTTGTCTGATAAAAAGTTCATCTGCACACCCACAAAGGAACAGAGAGAGACAATGGTAGGTGGGGGAGCCCAATAACACCCTGCCCTGGCTACTCCCAGGCCCATCACAGGACCCATAAGTCCATCACAGCTCATCTTCACAAGTCCAGAGAAGTACAAGGACCAAAGGTAAGCAGGAACCCCAATGAAGGACTCAGAAGGGACACCCGGTACAGGCCTCTCCCAGAGGTCTCCCAGGAGAGCCTCAACCCCATGTTCAGGCATGAAATTCATCAAGATGAGTCAACCCCAGAGCACCTTTCAGACTGAGTAGAGTTGCTGCCTAGGCATATGGAAGACATTACGGGATGCAAGGGAAGAGCATTCTGGGACTGCAAAAGACATATAATGGGATGTTTAGGGGATGAAACAAAGTAAGGGAAAGGGATGGATCTAGGTGATTTGGGCAGGAGCAACAGTGGAAAAACAGGGATAAACAGTGCCATTTTTGTGTAAACACTGGGCTGGTTGGTACGCTTGTCTGGCCTTGCTATTTGCCTGATTAGCTCAGTCTGCCCCGTCTTCTCATTTATCTCCATTTCTAACTATCTTCTGGAGGCAGGGACTGTGCGCATGGGTGTGTATGGAGTCTGAGTGCCAGCAACTGGAGTCAGATCCTGGGTCAGACGGCTCATCTGTCTGTGGTGCCAGCGACGGGAGAGACCAGTGAGTGAACTTAAGCACTATCAACTGGGGTATGACCTTGAGTGATACGGGCCTATCTGTCTGTCGTGCCAAAAACTGGAGTAAGTGAGGGTCTGAGTGCCAACTACCGGGCTGGGACTGCAGACTAGAGGACCTGTGTGCATGGGTGCCAGCAAGTGGAGAGACTGGAGTGAGTGAAACCACTGGGAGCAGGGGTCAGAGTGTGTCCATGACGCCAGCAATTACAGTGCATGTGTGTGTGTAGTGAGTTGGGAGCACTAGCAAAGATCAAGTTGGACTAGCTGGCGAGTAGGTGGAGTAGCCCAGGAGCCAGGTTTGTGTTCACGTCTCTAAGGGTGAGACCATGGGAAGAGTTGGCTACTGGGAACACCAGGGGAGTCCCAGTCAGCTGCCAGAGAAACTGCAGGATCTGAGGGTCCCCAGTGGTGAGACCTGCTGGTGTATGTATGTTTCTAAGGGTAAGACCACGGGTGGATTGCCTATTAGGGGATCAGGAGACTCCGGGCAGTGCTCTGTGTGTGTGTCTGCATGTGTCTGTGCATCTATGTGCGTGCGTGCTTCAGGGCTACTGGAGAGACTGGGATCCAGGGTCCAGCAGGGCAGACTGAGTGTCATAGCCCAGCTGCTGGAGTGGTCCACATCATAGATATGTGTGTGTGTGTATATATATTTTTTTTTTTTTTCTCACTGGTGGACCTCCATCCTGTTCAGCCAGAGAGGGGAACAGAAAGAGGCCACTGATGCTGTCTGTGTTTGTGTGTGCACAGCCTGTGTGTCTTATCTGTGTAGCTGGACATGTGTATATGTGGTGTTATGGTGGGTTGACCTTGGCTAGCCGCCCGGTGCCCACCAAGCCACTCAGTCACTCTCCCTCCTCAACTGGACAGGGGAGAGAAAATATGATGAAAGGCTCGTGGGTCGAGATAAGGACAGAGAGATCACTCACCAATTACCATCATGAGCAAAACAAACAATGAAAGGAACCTCAGAGCTTATCTCCGTTGTGAACTAAATCTCCCTCTGTGCAGGCATTTACACTACATAATTTCAAATTCCTGAAACAAAATTAAGTGGATGCAGTGCTGAGCACTGCCTCTTCCATGACTCAAATCAGATTCCTCTCCTGAACAGACTGACATTGAAGGAAGGTATCTTTTCAAACCACTAAAATGATATTGGGTAAACCCAACCATGTAGAACTCCGAAATTTCCTAAGAAGTGAATGTGTCACAGAGTAAACTCAAACTTCACTGTCGTGCAATTAGAACTAGGTAAGCTTTCCAAGTTTAAACGGCAAAGACCTTTAATTTCTAGGACAGTCTTCCCAACAATAAAACTCTAACCTTTAAAAGACTGTGACCTATATTCTGTGCTGCCCCAAAGCAGCAAGCAACAACACCTGTGAAGTGTTTTTAGCCTTTTCTACATGGTAGTTTTAAGAATGGTGAGCCATGTTGTCTCCTTGTTACATAAAATAAAGACAGGAGATTGAGCTATTGATTTAGTTTTCTTTTCTTTTCAAATACATGGAGCATTTCTAGCATAGTCTTGATAGGTGAAATGTTAGAATGTAAACAAAAAGCAAAGTGTGAGTGGAAGCATATCCATGTTCCTTTAAGAAGTCAATAAATAAATTTTCACTCTTGAAGACTTTGAAAATCTAGCTGCATTCATGCATGAATAGTTGGTTTTTCTAGCCTTGATGATTTTTCCCCATTTAGTGCCTCTTACTTGCATAGAATTTTCAAATGTCTCATATCATTCTTAAGCATCAAAGTTATTTGACAGGATTAGGTTTTGCCTTGTAGCTTTAAGCTTTTAAACCACAGTCTTTCAGCTGTTTCCACATGACACAGAGGCAGAATTTTGGTGGAAATCTCTGAGGCTAAGCAATCCACCCAAAGGCACAGTGAGTTGCAGATTGGTGTCTAATAACTTATCAGTGCCTAGTATAAATTAAAGGTAAAAAGTCATTGGGGAAATCACTATTGAGTGGAAAATGGAAATTCTGAAGTGTTCTGAGGGATTACAGTAAATTCAGTGATTACAGATTTAAGTCTAAGGAGTCTTTTCTACTTTAGCACTACACAGCCAATTGATTATCCATATTTTCAAAAATGCATTAACCAGCAAGTATAAAGAGAAAAAAAGGTTACTGAACTAGTCAGATGGGCAAACTAAAAGCAACCAATATATGCAACAATAAAAGCATTATGGTATAAGAAAAGTGTATGCAAGAGGTAAAAGTTCAGAAAACTTATGAAGCTCATTTTTCCATTGCTGAAAAAGCACATTTTAAAAGTTTCTATGAACTAAAAATTCCTGTTAGATACTGTTCTACAGTCCTGGATTCATAACGTTCCCAAAAGAGAAAATCATGCCATGAGAGTAAAATTCTGGGTTCTGATTCAACTGGTTTTAACAATGTGTTAAGTGCTGAATCAAAACTTCAGTGAAGTATGCCTGTGCCACTAGAACTAAAAAATAGTCTTTTGGAGCTTCAGCTTTCTTTGTATGCTATAACAGCTTGGATTGACTAGCAACAATGTCATTAAATTGAAGTTATAAACACTGCTGCTATGGCATAATAAGGCCTCTGCGCTCTAGTCTATGCCCTTTGGCCATGCAGAGCTTTCGACCGTCAAATTCAGGTCTTAGAAACCCAAGTGTTAACCACTTTATACTTAACCTTTCATTTTTCTTTTGCCACGAAATGTCTCAAGAAGAATCGTATTAAGAATAGCAAAAGGCATACTGCTACACACACAGCACGCCAGTCTTCATGCCAGTATCTACATCATGCTTTTAATTGTGAACATTTGCGTAAGTTTCAAGAAGCCAAATGGAAAACGTTCCACTAGAGACCAAGAGAGAAAGTTCACTGTATGCAGTTCAGTGTTGTCAGTCAACAGCAATTCCTCTAAACACCAAAGGTCTGTTGAATCATATAAGAAGTGTCATGATTTATTATTGGCACACAGGAAGTTGCATCTCTGTCAGGGCAACAAAATAATGTTCTACTGCCAGTTGTTAGATATAAATGTCTGAGAATTTTTGATGTAGCAGTAAAGACACACTCATCAAAAATCAGAGACCAGCACTGACCCTTGTTTCTTTCTTTTCTTTCCCATATTATCTCATTTGTAAGATTCTGTTCCTTCTTCAAAGTGACCATTCCTAGAATGTGAAAAGGAATTGTAGGAAAATTATGATTTGCCATCAGTAAAGAAATTCTTCCCTATGAAGATGGCCAGACGCTGGAGCAGGTGTTCAGAGAGGCTGTGGACTCCAGCCCTGGGCATTTTCAACACTTGATTGAGCAAGGCCCTGAGCAGCAGCATCAAACTTTGAAGTTAGATCTAGTTTGAGCAGATTGGGACTACAGGACTCCAAAGTGTTAGGTTACATGAGAAAAGGCTCATCTGCACATGTCCGGGGAGCACTGGGGAACAAACCTTAGAGTCTGGGAGGGTTTATTGCCTAGCAGTTTGGGACATACTATAGGATGCAGGGGAAGAGCATAATGTGTGCATCTGTGTGTCTGTTGCTACGTGTAAGGGGAGCCTACACCAGCAGCTGGAGTGGGCCTGCAGTCTGGGGGCTCATGTGCCCAGTCTCAGCAGCTGGAGACATCTGAGATTCAGGGTGCGCTACTGGGCAGACTGAGTACCTGAGTCAGTTCTTGGGGGATCCAGACTTGTGCGTACATGTATTTCCCACTAAAAGACATTTATGGCCTGTGTGCATGTCTTTCCCTCCCCCACCCCATTTCAACAGTGAAAGTTAGCCTTGTTAACAACTAGTACCTGACTTCTTTTACCTAGAGACTTAAAAAGCAGCATTTAGTTCAAAATCATTTTAAAGGTCCAAACTATGAAGGCACAAGTACTAGCCAAGTCCATATTCTACAGGGAAATTAACCGAGAGCTCACTGTAGTATATGAAGTAGGCATGGAAACAGGAAGTTTGCAGTGAATTATGTTGCTCATTAAATAACATTTCTGAATAGTTTTGCTGTAGCTTCATACGCCTCGCATTGCATTAAACTAAAAAGAAAAAAGACATAAAGGTCTCTTTAGACTTTTTTCATATATATTTAATAAACTTTTTGCTAACACTATCATTCTCATTAAGCACTTTGGTAACTTTAAATGGCTCCATACTCATTAATGAATAAACACAATTTCTCTGATTCATTAGCAGCAAATCTACCTTCTAGTTCCAGGGGAGGCTAAGAGGAAATCTGTCTTTCCCCTGCTACAGCTCCTTTAAGTGACAATATCATGATAACGGTTCATATGTAATAGAGGTGTGTCTTTTTTTGGCTATAGACACATACGAATAGAAGAACCACATAAGACTACATCGTTCAGCATTAAAAAGGCAGATGAAATTCAGTGTAGTTAAATGCATTTAATGTAATTAAGGCAGTTAAACAAAGAGTAATGAACATGGGAAATAAAGCCAGCTTTACATTTAAAATCAAAGCTGTACAACTACCTTTGCCATTAAGGAGTAAAATCTCTGGGTTATGACACATAGTTCCATGAAATCACCAGCTCCGTGTTCAGTAGAAGTCAAAAAGCAAGCCACAGATTAGGAATATTAGGAAAGGAACAGGGAAAAAAACAGGCAATGCTGTAATACCACGGTATAAATTAATGTTTCTTCCAAACTTCAAATCCCAGATGTGTATCTCCCCTCAACTCAAAAAGAATATACTGAAACAAGAAAAGGTCCAGAGGAGGGTAACAATATGTAGAGATTGGCTATATATGAGATCTGCCAGACTAGGCTAGGACTGTTCTGTCTAGAAAAGAGATAACTTAAGGAGAAAATGATGGAAATGTATAAACAAGCAAAAAACCAGTTTCTTCCAGTATGAGTTCCAGGGAACTTCAAACAAAAAACCTGAGGGTCAGATTCAAAGGAAATGAAAGGAGAGGGATCTAGAGTGCAGAAAATCATGAAGAACTCTGTGGATGCAAAAAGTTTTTATGGGTTCAAAGGGACACTGAATAACTACTTATGGTTATTAAGTAGACTGCCCATAGAGCTGGAAATAGTCAGAGGCTGAAGACTACTCAGAAGAAGCATCACACATGCTTGCTCTCTATTCTTCCATGAGTGGTTTCCAGTTGCCCTTGCTGGAAAAGGATTCTGAGGGAGACAAACTGGTCTGAATCCATGCACCCACTCTTATATTTTCCCAGAGTGGGCCAGATTGTCATCCAAAGCCTTGCCTTGAGTAATTTTGTCTAAACATTCCCTCCCTTTCTGATGTCCAGTCTTGTAGCCCACTTAGAAATGTGATATGTAATAGTTTGGGCACTTACAAAAAACAACTTTCAATCCTGACCCATTGCACGTTAGCACGAAACTATCATCAGTTGACCTTAAGGACAGATAAAGGAAGATAAAACAAGTCAAGAAATTTCTGAAAGCCTTGTACAATGATTCTCCTCAATCAATACAGAAGGTCAGCATGCGTTAAAATGCAGGTTTCTTTGGCTACCCAGATAGTAGCACTCAATGAGATTAAAATTAGCTTATACACGTGTACTAACTGCAGCTTCCTGCTCAGCTGGGACAGAGTCTCTATCCTAACTTGAATCTCTAAAAAGTTTATATCTGTCTTTCCAGTTTAGCTAAGCTGGATATTCTCCTCTCTCCACCCCTATTTAACATCAGTAATAGTGACTGTGTAGCCATGCACCAAGTCAGACTGTGTGCTGATCTGCAGGAAAACAAACCTTTTCCTTTTTTTGCTCAGTTCATGCTCAGCCAACTTACTGAACTCTCCAGACACAGTGTGTCCACATACTCACTAAAGCTGAGGCAAAGTAGGGGACAAGGCTGACCCTGTCAGTGACAGAATGACGTTAAAGCAGATTATTCTGACTGTGCATTTGCACATACAGTTATTGTAAGTGTAATGTAGACATCCTCTTACTAGTGTGGTGGAAGTAATTAATTTTTTCCTCCAAATTAAACCTTACAGAGCATAAAAATCCCTGTCAATGAGGTTGGATCACTATTTTATTCTTCTCCTGGAAGTTGGAAAGAGGGAAGGAAAAATGGTAATTAAGAACACTGGTATGTCCATTTGAAGGGGGTGCAGCATTCAATCAGCATATCAAAGAAAGTTGCATTTCATGTGCTGCTTCTCTGAAATAATAAAATAGCCCAAAATTGTAGATGACTGAAACACCTGTGGTGCTACGAGGAAGATTTACCAGAAGAGAGAGAGACACCAGTTTCCATAAATGCTGAGTGGCATGGAGATAATTTTGTTAGAAGATCTATAGATAGGCAAAAAGTAATCAAACATAAAGGCATTTTAAAGTTTCTTAAATTGAAAAATGTTGGGGAAAAAAGCTTTTAATTATCATTTCAGCATTTATATGGCATCTTTTCCCAACACCCTGGCACTTATCTCCACTAATTTATTCAAATTCTGTATGCTACAACAACAACAAAAATCTGATCAGGCATGGAAAGCCCAATATCATAGATAAGATTTTAAAGTTAAAGCGTGGTTGGATGCAAAACAAAACAAAGACAAAACCAAACAGATGAAACCTATAGTTAATTTAAGCCAGTACACCACCGTAATTAAAAGTGTGAGCTTTTTTTTATTCATGTCATGCATGGGTAATTCAGAAAAATCTCTGCACAGGATGGAAGTATTCAGCCTGTAGAATTTGGAAACATTACTTTTTGGTCTGTAAAAGTCTGATAACAGATGGTGTTTTAGAAGGGTTGAGAGCTAGAAAAAGGAGAAAATTCTCTCTGAAACAAAATAATCCTATAAGAGTCAGCCTGTGATGTGTGCTTTTATTTGCTGGATGTTACGTAAGTAATATGTTTTCTTAAATATCAGAACAAAACTAGTGTTTCAATAGGCAGCACTAATTTCAGATTACAGAAGAAGACATACAATCAAATACAATATTCATCTGAAAGAAACTACCTGGCTAGAAAATTTAATACCTGACTAAATGTACAGCTCTTTCTAACTCAATCATAGCCAGGAGGCATGTTTGCAAGGCATCTCTCTATACACAAGTACTAGGTCCATCCTCCAGTGACGGGATCTGTAGCATAGGCCTATTGCCCTTTCCTCCATCATTTATTTATTTATTTAGGTAACAACTTACTCATTAGAGTAGCTCTGAGCAAGCTGAAGCATGTAGTGTTTTGTAAATGTGGTGCAGACTCATTGTATAAGACATTTGCACAGTTTTACAGCTCTACACCGTCACATTGGGGATTCACTGCAGAGCGTGTTCTTAAGGCAATTGTGGGAGCAGTGCATGGATTCTTCCTAGTCTGGGTTTCTTCTAGGCTAAGGAATGCTTTTTAGTAGCTAGTACTTCACAGTTTGAGATATTTGTCTTCTCTTGCTTATCTTGTTATTCCTTTTTCCTTTTGCTTTTATGCATAATAATATCCCCTTGCATCTCACCTGTTGATTTGGTTACCCTTTGCCTCCCATTCAGGACAGAATTTAAAATTTCATTGATTTCTGAAAATTAACAAACTGTTTTAATTTCCTGAATATTATGAGTTGGAAACATGACATTCAGACTTCAAGTATTTGTACACAGCATGGTCCCCTCCCATTCTCCATATTATCTTCCATTTAAGTAATACATTCATTATTTCATCTAAACTCTGCGGCTAAATTCTACTTCACTTTGACCACAAAGGAAAACCACAGCATATAATTGTTTTAATATATATGTATAATTTTTTAATTAAAACACTCAGGCTATAATGTAAAAGTTGACTTTCGTTAAATTTGTTTATCTACTTTTAACTATATAGTTATATGGCAGAAGCAAAGATTTAAAATCTTGATATATACAAAGTGGAAAGCTGCCTTTCTCCTCTGAGAAATATCAATGGATAAAACTCAATGGATAAAACACTGATAAGCCCTAGCACTGTAGCAACATAGAAAATATAAGTTGTGGGAAACAACTACTAAAATCTGTTGCCGTGACAACAAAATCCTAATTCCATTTTCAAGAAGAAGACAGTTCCTTGATGAAAAACAAACTGCTTAAGCAAGTTAAAAAATTATGTTTGGGCTCACTGGCTCACATAAACGTACAAAAATTAACATGGTCTCTACACAAGCCTGCTTTAAAATAAGACACTTATCTATAATGAAAAATACTGGAAGCTCACTCTGAAGTAAAACAAATAAAATAAAACAATGATTCAATGTGGCAAAAGAACACCAATTTAAAGAATCAACAGCATCACTGATTTCAAAATAATCTAACACACTGAAGACATTGCAGAATATATATTCTTTCAGTTTGGTCTCTGTGTATTTGCCACATATCACTTTGTGCCTTACTAGCCAAATAGTTCTGACTACATAAGTCCACCTATATAAATAAAAGAGAAGACACACATTTTCTTGGGCTTTGCAGTATTACTGGAAACTCAGTTGATCTTACATACAACTTCTGCCAGATTCTTTACTAAAAGCACTTCTCATGACGCCAGCTAGGCTAATACTAAAAATGCTCCCACTGCATTAAGCTGTAATTCAGTGGTAAACAGTTACATTTGTCCCTAGAAACATATCACACCCTTCGTCCCCTTTAGAAAACTAGTGATACAAATAAAAGCTTGACTCCTGAGATTTGCCAGGCAAAAAAACAAATATTTGGTCAAGGTCTGTAATGAAATGGCTGTAACTGGACCATCAGTTAGAGCATAACTAGAGCCAACAGCACCAGTAAAAATATATTATCAGTACCTTCACATACATTCAGCAAGCCTAATAAAGGTAGACGTCTTTAAGTGGAAGCCTTAAGTATTCAAGCAAAGTTACATTCAGGCAAAAGGCAACTCAACAAAAAAAACTTTACCTCCAAATTGTATCAAATATATATCCTTATCCTTTGCCATAAACTCTATGAAACAAGCAGCCTTTGCAATATTCTGGAAAGCTCATTAAATCTAATAGGTATTGGACCAAGAGCTAGTAAACTCCAGGGACTGCACAGAGAACACCCTTCTCTAAGCACTTCCACAGGCCACCATTGTGCAATATGTCTTAGAGATAAAAATAACTCTGGACACACACAAAGTAGCTTTAAGCAAACACACAAAGCAGCTTTAGGCAGAAGCCATGCATGTAACACACAAACCTGTGTTGCTTTTATTCTGTCTCTTCTTGTTAAGGAAAGAAAAAACTTTCTTACTCCAATCTTTCTTTAACCATAACTTCAGTGTTAATCTTCAAACAGAATGGTTATAGATTATAAACACATCTATAAGGAATCATTTAGTGTTCATGGGTACTTCTGCAATGTATTAAATTACATGCTAACTACTCATCAATGCATTTGAAGTTCTTTTCAAATAATGGCTAAACAGAAGTCTCCTGCTCAGATAAGCAATGGCAAATCTTTCTGTAACAGAAGCACCTGAATATTGTGACCAAAGTTATGGTGATGTTTTAACATCTTCATCTTAGCTGGCCATAGATTCATTCAACTACCTACCTTCGGTTCTGTTTATCAGCTACTAATAACATTCAAATTCAAGATACTCATCATTTCTGAACAATAAAACACATAAAAGAAGGAAAAATCCATGTGGAAATATTCACTTGATGCCATCGTCCTTCCATTCTAGGTCTCATAGAAGTTACAGTTAGTAAAGCACCTCACAGATTGACAGGGAAATGTACATGCTTTGCAGGTTTGGAACTGTGGTGTGTTGCAGGAACTACACAGGAGTAAGCCAGAAATTCTACCAAAATCTCAATTTTTTCAGCATCTAATAAAAGGGGTTTTTCAATTCTGCATTACAATTGTTAGAACTTGTCATACTACCATTTTTAAAGGACTCTAATTAAGCACAGTTTGTACTTTGATCGAGAATTTAATGGGAAGAAAAATTGCAGGCTTAGATGAATAAAATGTAGGAGATACTAAATACACTTTTTTCAAAAACAGGAGTCAAACTAGTATCTGTGTCACTCTGAAGTGGCTATACATAGCTACTTTCACTGAATTTTTAGAGCCTGTAAAGCCAGTAAAACCAGAAGGATTATCTGGGGGGAGAAGGGGTAACACTTGTTCTGGATTGATGTTTAACAAATGAAACACTTTAGAATTATACAAAAGCATACCTTACAAAACATTTTTCTTTTCACAGTTACTGCTGAAAAGTAAATCTTGCAGCATGCTAACTATTTTTAAACTTACCACCATGTAGGTTCTTCAGCTGTATGTTTTGCATTCACAAGTGCACTAGAGAAATACAGAAAAGTTACAATGCTTGGACTTTTGTTTCAATAAAATCCAGGTGGTCTTTTTCTTGTTTATTTAAGAGTTTCCGATTTCCTCCCTTTACTCACTTCACTCGCTCTCTTTTCAAAATGAAAAAGGAAAAACCCCCAAGGTGACCATTGTGTCTTAGCGTGGCTGAGATTTCTTTTCCACAGCAGCACGTAAAATTTTCTGGTTTGGCGCTGTCAACCCTTTTGACACACCTGCGCATCATGTCTGCTACCATCACCCCGCATTTCTTTGCGAGGCAGGGAAGGACCCGCTGCCGGCCGGCGGGGAGGTGGCTTCCGCCCGGGGCGGGGCCGCAGGC
>NW_009224562.1:3696-9504 GCF_000690835.1 Fulmarus glacialis | reverse complement strand
TCCCTAGGCAAAAACCATTAAGCACATAATAAATGTTCATCCTCACTGAAAAAAGGAAGTTTTTAGAATCAAAAGCGTTATGTCATTAAAAACTAGGCCCATCTCTATTGAGAACACTCCATGTGCATGTATAACAACAGCTTTCACTGGAAGGCTTCAAAGACAGACAACTATACCTCAGAGCAATCCTGGGAAAGAGACTCTATTATGCACATCCTAACCATAGTTAAATTGCTGCATAACAAAATGATAAAATGGTTTGCCCACTCCTATACAGTCAGTTGCTTTGGAGAATCTCTGAGCAACTGAGCTGGGAATAGACTTCAGGAGAGGGGAATCGCTGCTTTGCCTATTAGAAGACATGCAGCGCATCTGTAGGGCACGTCATTGGGGCATTAAGCTAATTCAGGATCTGCAATGTATTCCAGGCTTCCTGCGAGAGGGACCCTCTGAACTATTTAAATTCTGAATTATGGAAGGGTCATGGTGCAACTTAGACTCTTCTGTGTGATACGTGCTGAGTCCCCACCTCCTAGCAGCCACGCTCCAATGTGTCCCTAGGCAAAAACCATTAAGCACATAAGCCACGCTCCGTAGGCCAACAATATCAGGATTTGCTATGAGTTCCTCAAAACTCCTTAGTTCCCCAGCTCTCGGGCTGAGTTTGACATTCTGGCCCCACTGAGATCAATGGGAATTTTGCAGTCAATACCAGAGAGGCCAAAGTTTCAGGCAAGGCTTGTAGAGCTCATCTGAGAGCACACACCTCTGATCATTTTAATTGGCAATAAAGGTGGCTGTTGCAAGACTGGGTGTAAAGTGCTCGATCTCAGTTTCTGTTTTATGAGTGATAATCAGCAGGAGCATAATGCAAGTTTCCAAATGTTCATGTTTGTCTTTCCCAGTGCTTCAAATAAACAGTATTGGAACTTGGTCAACATGTGCATAGTCAAAAAGACCTTACTTTTTCCTTCCCTGCTTGCATTCTGAGGTTCTCAGCCATGCAGCAACCATTTTCAGTCATTTTGGTAAAATAAAAGCTTCACTGTGAATGGAATAGTTTCATAGGTCCCCCAGAACTGCTGCTTGTGGTGATTACAATGGGGCAGTTGGCATGGACGGCAGGTTGCCTAACAATGCATTTACCTGGAATGGAATGGCCAGAGTTGAGCAGATAAGATCCCACTATTGTCAAGAATATGACCCCAAGCAGCTGATACTGCCACAGAAATCCTCTCAGCCTCTTGCCCCGAACCTGCCATGCAAACATCACAGCATACAGACAGGCTGGCCCATAACATTGAGATAACGGGAGTGGCAGTTGTTACATCGATGGGGTTGGACTGCAGAACGTGCTGGTATTTGTATAGGATTTCTACAGATTACTGCTGCCTTCTACATAGCATTTTTGTTGCCAGGGAGAGTCAAAAGGGAGTATAGGAAGGCTAGGTGCTGCCCCTGTTAAACCAGATAGATGAACAGAAGGTGTGGGGGGTATTGAAGGGGGAGGCGGGGGGGCAGGAGAGTTCCGTTTTTGCAACTACGTTCCAGCTTCAGAGAGCAAGAGTGGGGAAGTTTGCAGAGTAAAACCAGGGAGATTTGACAAGCAGGCATTCCCCTGGCTCTGTTGTCAGTATGCAGACAGGCAGCACAGCGCCTTTGGCACAGAATTGCTGCAGTGAGCTGATGAAGATCTTTTCAGTCCCTGGGCTTCCCGGTGCTGTCATGACAACAGCTACTTTCTCCGTCCTGCCGAAACCCCTTTTCACATTCAGTGAATGCCATGCACAGAAAAGTAGGTTGTTCTCATCAATCTCCCTCTCTCTCTCTCAGATTTGATTGATTGAGAACAGGGAGGGACACTGTACTTCTATGGACTTGGCTTGTTTTCCATGAACATGACGGATGCTTGATCTTATAGGAAAGGTTTGAAGAGTTATGAATTGGAAACATTTTAATAGCTCAGAAGACAAATACACTACCTGTAATAAATATTTGTCGTTAGTGGCAAATGACAATAAAGTCATCCTGCTGGTTTTGTAATTGTTAAATTAGTTTTGATTACTTTGAGAATGATTTCTGCTGTTCAGTGAATGCCGTAATAATGGAAAGGCTAGTTTTTGGATGCAAATCTGAACTGTTCTGAAATTCAGGTGTTTGCTCGTGCTCAAGCCTACCAAATAATAATTTCTATTTAAATACACTAATGCTGTATATCTCTAGCTATTTGACAAACATTCCATGACCTGAATTTTTCTTGTAACATAAGCAGAGCAGTGGGGAGAGAAGAGGAACCGTCCAGCTGTTAAGGTTTTGGGAAATCTGGACTTTGACACCTTCTCCATGACAGTATCTTGCCCAAGGCTGACCAGACTGTGTGATAAATGCCTCTCTTAAGGATAACCTCTCTCTCTCAACTCTCTAGCGCGCCAAGATCTGGCAATCATGGAAAATATGTAATCTTAGTTGCTCATCACTTTTAATCTCACAGGATTTAGCAGAACCCTAAATTTGTCATACACGCTATCATGGGAATTCTGAATGCAGTCATTAGTCTTTCAGGCTGCATCTAAACCTGCCTGCAGGGACTCACTGCTTGGTTCCAGTCGTGCAGCTCAGCTCAGCTTCCATGGCTCCTGACTTCTCCTGGCTCCCTTCCCATCTTTAGAAATCACGGTGCAAGGCATGACCAGTGTGAACATGGTTTTCATCCCCATGTGAAGCTGGGGCAAAGCCAGGGTATATGGTTATATCTGGGAACTCAGATAAATGTTTACTGTTTTTGCAGGTTTGACGATGCCTGTGTCTTTGTGTAACGTGGGAATAAGTATCTCAACTTTACAGAATCACAGAATAGTTGAGGTTGGAGGGCACCTCTGGAGATCATCGAGTCCAACCCCCCTGCTCAAAGCAGCATCAGCTAGAACAGGCTGCTCAGGACCATGTCCAAGTGTGTTTTGAATATCTTCAGGAACGGCGACACCACAACCTCTCCAGGCAACCTCTTCCACTGCTTGACAGCCCTCACTGTCAAAAAGTTTTTTCCCATGTTTAAATAGAATTTTCTGTATTTCAGTTTGTGGCCATTGCCTCTTGCTCTTCATCAGATACCACTGAGAAGAGTCTGGCTCCATCTTCTTTACTTCCCCCCTCAGATATTTATACACCTCGATAAGATCCCCCTGAGCCTTCACTTCTCCAGGCTGAGCAGTCCCAGCTCTCTCAGCCTCTCCTCATTTGATGCGCTCCACTCCCTTCATTATCTTCGGGGCCGGCCCCTTGCTGGGCCCACCACAGCATGTTCTGGGAGGCTGAGAACCGTGGTTGGAAGGACATGTATTCACGAGAGCTTGATCTTGGAAAGACAAGAGATCCTTTCAAGAAAAAAATGAAGGGGGGTGGAGGGGGAAGCACAAACATTATAACTAGATTTCTGCAAGGGAATTTTCATTTAAATTTTATGAAATATTAATTTAAAAAAAACTTGCGTGTTCTATGAAAACCCCATATTCTAGTTATGACCACAAATTGAAGAAGGGGAGTTTAAAAGTAATCCTAGAAGAACGTGGAAAGCTGCTGTAAACTTGTACTCCTTCCAAGCTGTGATTTGTATTTAATTAGCATTCAATTCATTATGCATTTCTTGTTGTATATAATGGTTGTTTGGTTGTAATGGTTACACACCAGTTTTGCAACATGCAAGATCTTGATTACTTTTATGGTTTTGAGAAGAATCTCCATGTGTGCAAAGAAAGACTCCGCTCTTGATTTCACATTTATGTTTTTAGAAAAAAGCTGCTGGGATTTACTGCCTAGCGTGCTTGTGCAGAATTGTCCCCACCTCTGGGATGACCTCCCCCTGGTTTTACTGTAATGCTCTTTAGTAACTGACCTGCAGAAAATAAATGGACATACTGGTGGCAACCCTGTATTTGTGGTCGGGCGCACACCTTCATTTAAAGCTGGAATCCAGCTCTGTTTTGCATAAGAATGTAGAAAACACGCATTCCCCAAATTAACAGCGTGTAAAGACTCTTTAATCTGGAAGCAAATATGCTAATTATCTCTGGTTAAAACTAATCTAAATTGCACCCTTTAAGAATGTTGATTCTTCTGAGACTTCAGAATTTTGGCTGCCTTTTATTGAAAAAGAGCAAACTGTGCCAAGTAAAAAATGTACTCAAGGAAGTATAGGATACTTTGGAAGGAAAAGAAAATGTCTCTGATAATGGTTTTTTTTTTTTTGAATCATAATATAAAAATATTGACAATATTCATGACAGAGAAAAGATGCTCTATTTGCTTGTACAGTACCACATATATTACTGTTTTACCTGTTCATATGATGTATTGCATCAGCTATTTAAATTTTCCAATGTGGCATTTAGAAAACTTTTTGAATAGCTTCAAAGAAAAGCACAACACATTTTTAGCATATACTTAACGCAAGTCCCTGGAACTCACAAAAATTTACAGATATGGGGTGACAGGATTAATATTCAGATAGATACACCAATGCAGATGTATTGTAAGTAGCTTTTGCTTTTGAAGCAAATTCTGAGTTGGTTCTCAGTGGTATCTATAATAACTAATAGCTTATCATGGCTAACTAACATCTATTTGAAATTCTGTGCTTATGTTTCAGTTTTTGCAACAAGCTGTAAAGCACATAAATGAACCATATTATGAGGCCTTCTAATGTCTTGAACTCAAAGCTTTTTATCTTTCACTTACAAGAAATCTTCATGCTTTTTGTGTTTTCCTTCAATATCATTTGACAGCAAATTTAACATCAATTAGTGTGCATTTTAGAGAAGAGGTTTTATGCACATGTAAAATACCTGATTCCTTTCAATTATACCAGAGCATCTATTGGAACATGAGCTTCCTCTTACTGTTTCTGTTTAGAGATGGCTTAACGCAAAGATGCCCTCACCTCCACTGGGCTTGCAGGTTGTTACAATAACACAAATGCAAATATAATAAATGTTGGGATGTGCTTTTGGATGAGCTCCAGAATGACAGAATGGGGTTTTCCATTCCTGAACTAACTCCTGATCTTTTGTGTCACTTTAATAATTTCCTCATTTTTCTGTTCCTTTTTTTTGCCATCCCCAAAGCGGGCACAGTTACATTTAACTGAGCTGTCCAGAGTCTTCTGAAGTTTCACGACCTAACAGCAACAGAACGCCATTTTTTTTTTTCTCCTAGTTACCACTAAAAGCAGTTCCTTGGTCTAGCTCATGGCATGAATTTCAGAGGCAGCTGTGCTGGCACAACAGAAGCAGCAGTGTGTCACCATGAAAGTGTAACAAAGCATGGCCAGGGAAGAGGGGGAAGAAGGACCCGAGCAGCCTCTAGAATTCATATTGCTGCAAAGTGTTTTGCAAAGCCAGTGCTCAGCCCCAGCGAGGTCTCACTGCCCAATGGGGGGAGAAAAGGGACCCCAGCCCAACATGCACTCCCAGCAGCCTTCCTTTGGTTGACCCAGCCTAAGCAAGGCTTGAAGTTTCCTATAGTCACGGTTGCTAAGCAAACAATATGGGGAAAGATTAAAGGCGGGTTTAAAAAGAAAACAGCGTAGAGGCCGGTTTTAAAGGAAGAATTAACTGGGTGCTGCAGGAGAGGGTGGGGCCAGAATTGCAGAACGAGGCAGTTTCAGTCCGGTCTGAAGGGAAGGGTGGGAACCGAGTGCTGGGTGCTTACCTGAAGCAATGGGAGATTGCAGCCTCTTCCTCCAGACCTTGAATTTGGATGGGGAAGGGTGGGGCAGACGGAAGGGAAGGGTGCAGTTTCCAGAGGCTGCTG
>NW_009224562.1:0-3645 GCF_000690835.1 Fulmarus glacialis | reverse complement strand
GCAGTGCTTAAGACATGCATGCGGAGGCAGGGGCAGGAGGAGGGAGTTCAGTGACCAAATGTTCTGGTTTACAGAATTTCCCCCGGTATCCTAGCAAGTGTAAGGCGGGATGTCACCTTTCCTGTATCTTATGCCTACAGCATTTTTTTTTCTCTCTCTTTATAGGCCTTTCTTACTGTTTTGAAGTGTTTTGCTTACATACTATACATCATAGTATTATGATGCTGATCAACGTTAGGAAAAAAAGCTCAAAAAACCTGCCTTACATGTTCGAAACCTTCTGATGATCTCACCTAACTGTCCTTCAAAAAAACCCCACAAAACAACAAAATTGTTGTGACGCAAGAAAAGAAGAAACTACTTCTTTGGAGCGTGCTCCATTATTGATTCTGCTGTCAATGTGAATGTCCTGCGCCCTGGTGTTCCTTAGGTAAGAGGATAAAACCTTAATTTCTTCTCCCTGCTGTGCTGCGTCTGCAATGTTTTTGTTCTTGCACTAGTGGTGAATGGTTCTGCTTGGACTCTGCCCGTGAACATATTTCTTCTAGTTTACCTACTGGCATTTTTTTTTTATTTTGTACTTTGTTGAGAATGTCTTCCAAGTGCCACAGATTAGTATGCCTCGACATAAATCTCTCAGCTTTAAAGCACTGTCCCTGTTGTAACATGATCATACCAAGCTAGATACTGAGCATACCAGAAGCCCTTTGTGTGAAGGACAGAGTAACAGCCACTCTCAGCGTGTAAAGGGATGCGTAAGTTCTTTTTTCCAAAGGATTTCCTAACAGCCTGTCTCCTGCTTTGAGCTTTTATCAGACCATTCAAATGCAAGTGGTTTAGATGCCTTTCCAAGTTCGAGACTCACCTGTTCTCAGACAGATCTCCTTTTTCACGAGGTTTGAAAAGTCAAAAACCTTGGAGAAAAAGGAGATTTACCTTCGCTAAGCTGGATGTTTTTGTACAGAGAAAGCTCAGTTAGAAGAGACTCAAGAGACTCAATCATCGCTGCTTGCACTCGATTAGGACTTTATTATAGCGCTCAAGGACCAAGCCTGGATGCAGAATTTTGTGGTTTTGAAAAACTGAGAGCAGGCACCAAAAGGTTATCACTGAGTACTCCTCTGATGACTGACTGCTGCAGCAGTGCCCCCTTTGGTACTGATCTCTTGCTTAAATGCTAAGTGATTTCCATTAGGCAGGTTCACACCGTCCTTCCTATTCATTTGCGTCCTGAGGTTTCCTTCCCTGATCCTCTTTGAATACACAGATTACCTAATGAGCTGGCGTCTCTACCGCTCTGCTTAGGAAAGTGGGAGGTCTGAATCACCCTGCTTGCTCTCGGTACACAAACACAGGGAGCCTTGCGTGCACACACGACCTCAAGAAACCCAGAGGGACTTGCTAAAAAAAAAGAGTACAGTGACGGGTTTGTGAACACGCAGTGGAGTGGATCTGGACAATTTACATTAGGGTACATGGAGTTCTCCCAGATAATTTTTCTCCCCCCCTTTTTTTTTCCATATTCTTAGGTTGTGAAAGGTGTCTTTTACCCAGATCCTTTATATATTTTTGTTTCCTATGACTTGATACTTCTCTGATTCTGTCCCTCGCTACAGCAGAGAACTCCAGAAAAGGAATCGATGGGTAGAAGAGGCATAGGAATTACTTCAGCTAGTGCCGTCTCCTGACTGAATCAAAAGGTGTCGTTTGTCTTTGAAACCTCAACGCCTGCTAAGACTAGTGACAGCAGCACCCACCCGGGGTGCCACACCTTCCTAAGTGAAGAGTGAAGCACAGAGCACGTTGTTACCGCGAGGGAGGGGGAACGGCAGAAAGAGGATGAAGCAGCTCAGGGTTTGGTGACTGTTCTGGTGGAGTTAGTAGACCAGTTACACAGATGAAACAGCATTGCAGCTGTCCTTGTCTTTTTTCTTTTTTTTTAAGCATTCTCACCATTTCCACTTTCTAGCTGAGGTTTCTAGAAATCTGGGAAATTATCGTAACTTTTTTGCTGTTGTTGGTTTCCAAAGTTTGCTTACGCTCCTCTGCAGGTTAAAGATGTCGTTGGTTTGTTTTCAAAGATTAATCCAGTGTCGTGTCCCTTTGCTCCAATACTGTGTTGCTGTTTCAGCACTGTGGCATTCTATTTGGATGCTGCTGCACTACGGGTTGCTGGTGTTGCTGCTAACAACTACGTTTGTTGATGGGCTGGGAGCCATCTCCAGCTACGCTAACGCAGGTCTTAGGAGCACCCTTTCCAGATTTTAATCCTACGCGGTTAACGTCTCCTGGAATCTAGGATCTCTGTGGAGATGCCAGATACGCCTGCTGTAACTTGAATTGGTGATGTTCTTCCTATTATGCAGAACGCACAATGTTTTTCTGGACTGAGTTGTGGTTCTGTGTTTTGTAGTTTGTTTTTAAACTAAACTACCACTGCTTCACGATTTTCTTTTTTAAATGTGGCAAGCTCTGTAAGAGTTGGGTAAAGACTGACAAATGTATATATGACATTTAAAATCCATGTGGAATAGCATTTTATGCTTTCAATTACCCTCTTCATCCCTCCAATAACTTGTGAAAATACCTGATTTCATCTCTGTGTTCAGATTCTACCCACCTTCCTGTTCTACCGCAAATCTCTATCCTATAAACTTTTGCTAATCGCTTCCACATGACAACTTGTCAAACGCTTTCTTGATGTCCATGTAGAAAAGACCCTTGTCAAAAAGCCTGTCACGTTAGTCTGGCATGATCTACCTTTAGTAAACTTCATCCCATTTTACATTAATATTGACGTTAATTTTCATAATTTGTTCTGAAGTCTCATATATGATTGACAATCATTCTGTTCAGCTATCTTTCACCTTTCCCCTTCTACACATACACAGCTGCTTTTTTTTCAGATGGCACAATTCCCAACTCAACAAATTTACTAACCTCATGCCTCCAGAACCGAATTTAGGTTCATGAGAGAAAAATTAACCAATTTCCCCAGTTTTGGTACATCAAATTCTTTGGTTTTACTTCCATTTAAATGCAGTCATCTATATTTTGCATTCCCCTTTAGTCATACTGCTTTTGCCCTGCAGCCAACATGCCGCTCTACTGCAAATGGAGGTTTAAGGCCAGTTTGTTCTCTTTGCTCTCTCTCCTCACTGCATAGCACGCCTGCTTTTTCATTCCTTTTTGTCAGTATCCCTGAAAACCTTTTTCTGTCTCCTTTGTGTCTCAGCTGAGCTCGTCTTTTGACAATTCTCACTGGGTAATGTCACATCGTGACCTGCACCCCGTAGCTCTCTTTGCTGAGGAGCCTCGTTTCTCCCTTTCTCTCTATATTCCGTTTCCCCCCTATTTTAGTTACTACGAGTCCAGTCAGCTCCGGAGTCCCTACAGCCTCCTCCCCCCCCGCCCCCGTGTTCCTCTCACGGATATAAATGTCACCAAGTTTTCCTCAGCCGTGACTCCCGTTCCCTTTGCCTCCTCCCTCCGGCAGCCCCGTAGGCCTGACTGAGGCTACCCAGCTTCTGACTGAACCAGCCAGGAGGCTGCGGAGGCTGAGAGCTGTGGGACGCTTGCGCCGCCGGGGTTTCTCCCCGTGGAGGGAGGGGGGAAGGCGGTGCGGCGGCGGGGGCTGCGCCCCCT
>NW_009224561.1:424-4065 GCF_000690835.1 Fulmarus glacialis | reverse complement strand
AGGCCCGCCGTGGCTCTCCCTGGCCTGCCCCTGAGAACGGGCAAGGAGGAAGATTTACTGCCCTCCAGGCAGCGCGGTGCTGCCCTGCCCTGCTGCTGAGTACATTACTCCTGATCCTGCCTCAGCCTCGCAAGTGGCTCTTCAGCCATCCCCGCGTGCTCTGTGATCCACTCCGATGAGGAATATGGTTCCATCGTCCGTGTTAACTCTCCTGCAAACAGATGTAGGCTTCAGTTAGACGCCCCTGATCACCTCTTCACCAGGCTGTAGGTGCAGAACTCCCTCAAAACCCATCTTCACAGATGCATGTGTCCCTGGCCGTTGGCTGTTGCAACAACCCTCTGCTGGAGCAGGATCTCAACATCCCGCTTGAACGGGACCCTGGTATCCCAGGTACTGCCTCTCCTGGTCTCGGCTGGGATAGGGTTAAATTTCTTCCTAATGCTGTGTTTTGGTTTTAGTATGAGGAGAATGTTGATAACACACTGATGTTTTCAGTTGTTGCTAAGTACCTTCCTAGTCCAAGGACAGCTCCCATGCCTACTGACTGAGCTAGGTACACAAGATGGGAGGGAACATAATCAGGACAGCCAGCCCAGCTGGCTAATGGGGTATTCCATACCATGTGACGTCATGCTCAGTATATGAATGGTAGGCGTGATCCAGGAAGTACCGATCGCTACCTGGTTATCGGTCAGTGCGGGTGGTGAGCACTTGCATTGTGCATCACTTATTTTGTATATTTTATCATTATCATTATTATTCTCCCTTTTCTGTTCTATTAAACTGTCTTTATCTCAACTCACGAGTTTTTCTCGCTCTCACCCTTCCGATTCTCTCCCCGTCCCACTGGGAGGGGAGTGAGTGAGCGGCTGTGTGGTATTTGGCTGCCTGCCAGGTTAAACCACGACACCGCCTCACCAGCCAAGGGGATGATGATTTCCCTGGCCTGGCAGACAACGCTTCTCCCAGTGCAGCTAGCATGTGGTTTGCTTTGTGATAACAGAGCAGCTACCCAGAAACATACCCAGCAGTGAGATCCTTCTTCTGGCCTTTGTTAAGGGGGCCAAAGGATATTTTCTGATGAAGACACCAAGATTTGGGCTTCCAACCTGCATAGTGTCTAGATCCATAAAGAGCATTTGCCTACTGCTCACATGTGAAGATCAGCAAGAGACAAAGAACTTCAGGATAGGGAAAAAAACCCTTTTTAATAGAAATGTCTATTGTCTATCCCTTATTTCACGGAGATCACAAGATCTGTGATGAGAAAAGAGTTACTAAGACTGGCAGTGAGGAGTCCAGGATTGCCTAGATCAACAGTTAGGAGATAGGGGAGGTGACATCTCACCCAATGCAGGCTGAGGGTGATGGTCAGAAAAGAGCTTAACAGTCTGGCCTCTCCCAACTCTGGCAGGCCATTAAGGAACGTGTATGTCTTACCTCGTCCACCTTTCCATCCCACGATCTCCGTCTTGTCCCACTGCCCTCTCCTGGTTTTGCACCAGCAGGAAGAAGTGTTTTTGATCACCCTGCTGTGGACCTTGGGAGTACTTTACTGCTGTCGCTCCAAGGCTGGTCTGGCAAGGTGCAGAAACTACTTCACTGACCTTCGCAAGGCTAGGGCTACACAGGCCAGCCAAAAATAGATCCACGGTACCTTGTCAGAGCAGGCAGGACTTGGAAAAGCACCTGGTAAACACATCATCAGTGCTGCAACCGGCACTGGCTGATTAGCAGAGCCCAGCTGTCAGTCAGCATGGAGGGACCAAGCTTCTGGGCGCTGGCACCGTTGGAACTGGCAAGAGACAAAGCAAGAGTCTTAAGTGAAAAATTAAGTAAGCAGTGTTAAACCTGAAAGGAAAATGAGACTGGGAAAAAGGCCGTTCAGCCAAGTTCACAGTGTGGACATATAATACGCATTTCAATGTAAGGTCTAGTGATCTAAGCTTCCCATTCAAAAATTTTTAATTTGAACACAAGTGATTTTGTGTACAAACACGAAATACAAGCCCTGCTGATTCAGTGCTCTGTCCTGTAACCACAGCATCTGTTTCATGGTAAGTCTTGGGCTCCAGTACACTTGTGGCAGGTTATTTGCATTTTCACAATTAAAACTCGTACAAAATCTATTAAATATATTAAAATACGCTCAGATAGTTGTACATTAGCAGGCAGAAAAACAGGGAGAAACATTTACAGTCAGAATTTACTTGTTTTATTGTCTGTAACTTCATACACAGAAACCATTTTGATATAAACTACTGATGATGAATGCAAAATATGAAAGAGATGTAGTTTAAATGAGGTCAGCCAACTTTTGAAGCATTGGATAGGTTCAACTCTTGAACCAATTTCTAAGCCTATTCCTGATTCATGTAACTGGGATCAGTTTCATTGACTGAGAGTACAATTCCATGAGCATTTTCTCTGCTGGCAGTGAAATAACATAGGTTATTTTTTTTTTCCCAAGGGTTAAAATGATCTGGATCACTTCACTGATCCACATGGTACCAAGGTTCTTAGTTAGACTGAGACCAATGACAAAAAGCCGGGAGAAGGGATTAACTTCTTAATGTGACTTTGATCCTACAGAAGATTTTGTGGAAATACATTCTTAGTAGCAGGAACATCTTACAGCATCTTTGAATTACATTTTGATTTTTCTTTGTACTATTTTTCTCCATTAATTGGGTCAAGTAAGATCTCCACTGAGAATTTCATTAGCTCGTAACTGCTCAAGTCCCATCACATCTACTTAAACTGCTTTTGTTAATTTGTTTGGTCACCGAGCATGAAAAGTGCATCTTACTACTCTGTTCAAAATTCTCCCTGAACTCGGTACAAACGTCACAGTCGAATACAGTGGAGTGCAAATGCAAGTATAGCATCTTCCTACGAATTTCTTGGGGCATCTTTTGAAACAGCGTTGAAATGCTGTCTCTTCACGCAAGTAACTTATAAAACTCATGCACCCATAAATTTTGCTAGATGTTGCTTTTGTTCCCCAAAAGTTTAGTACACCAAACCTCATTGCCTCAAAACCTTTTGCTAAATGCATTTAATGCTGTCTTGTTTTTCTCCTGTGGTCCAAGTAAATGGCACAGAATTACTGGCAGAACTCTTTTCAGGCCTAAAAAACCCCTCTCAAGTCTGAACACATTAGTTATTTGCTTCTTTTCTAATACAGATTCAGAGTGTAACAAACAAGAACATATTTTTCAAATATAAACAAATCCATTTCCTGAATGACTCAAAGGATGACATGCAACTTCCCCTGACTTTGATAGCACACAACAGCCTCACTGAATCCTACATAATTTAGTTTTTATTTAAAGAGCTTTACTCAGTGGTGTCCTGGTTTCGGCTGGGATAGAGTTAATTTTCTTCCTAGTAGCTGGTGTAGTGCTGTGTTTTGGATTTACTATGAGAATAATGTTGATGATTTACTATGAGAATAATGTTTTAGTTGTTGCTAAGTAGTGTTTACACTAGTGAAGGACTTCCCAGCTTCCCATGCTCTGCCGGGTGCACAAGAAGCTGGGAGGGAGCATAGCCAGGACAGCTGACCCAAACTGGCCAACGGGGTATTCCATACCACATGATGTCATGCTCAGTATATAAACTGGGGGGAGTTGGTT
>NW_009224561.1:0-243 GCF_000690835.1 Fulmarus glacialis | reverse complement strand
CCGAGCCCGGGGGGGGCGGGGCGGGGAGTGAGCGAGCAGCTATGTGGTGTTTGGCTGCCTGCCGGGTTAAACCACAACAAGTGATACAATTGATCTTGAAAAACCTAAGTTCATCTATTCTCAGAAAGTGCAAAAATCAACCAATAGACAGAGTAATTGAATATTTACATTTTACCTTAGAAGAACTGTTTTTATTATGTTTGTTTATTGTCAACCTCACCTGGAGTACTGTGTGCAGTTCTG
>NW_009224560.1:920-3134 GCF_000690835.1 Fulmarus glacialis | reverse complement strand
CTCTGCGAGCCCTCCCCGATCGCATCCTCCTCCCAGGCTCCTCGCACTGCTCAGTCATTCCCCGCAGGCCCCCTCCGCGCCAGATTGCTCCTGTGCCAGCGATCCTCACAGGGACGGACCTAATGCTTAATGGAGGCAATAAAGAGACGCTGCTCGG
The DNA here is from genome assembly GCF_000690835.1 of Fulmarus glacialis. Lineage (NCBI taxonomy): Eukaryota > Metazoa > Chordata > Aves > Procellariiformes > Procellariidae > Fulmarus > Fulmarus glacialis. The sequence goes on along the minus strand of NW_009224560.1, from coordinate 2,977 downwards.
CTCAAGGCTGTGGCTCACACCAACGATGCTCTTTTTGGAGCTGTTGCGCCATGCCCGCTGCCCTCCGGCACTGCCGGCTGCCATGCCCCACGCTCACGATGTCACCAGCATCACCCTCCGCGCCAGATTGCTCCTGTGCCAGCGATCCTCACAGGGACGGACCTAATGCTTAATGGAGGCAATAAAGAGACGCTGCTCGGCTCAAGGCTGTGGCTCACACCAACGATGCTCTTTTTGGAGCTGTTGCGCCATGCCCGCTGCCCTCCGGCACCGCCAGCTGCCATGCCCCACGCTCACGATGTCACCAGCATCACCTAGCCCTGCATCCTGCTCCTTTCCTGGATATAAATTGAGCATGGTCAGGTTTTTTGGGTTTTTTTTTTCCCAGCTCATGAAATCCAGGCACAACTTCGCACAAGCTCATTTCCCAGCAGATTGTTTAGTTCTTGCAAAAAGCCCTTTTTTTTTTATTGTCTGCCTGCATTTTTTAGCCATTCTGGAAGCAGGAAGGCGCGTGCCTGGGCAGGCAGCAGCGCCGGGGCTGCCAGGCACCCCAGCCAGGGCGCTCAGCCTGCGGGGCTGTAAGACACAACCAGCCGGTGAGCGGTTTGATTTTTTTTTTTAACCCATGCACCGAGGTGCTTGCACAGGCCGGCAAGCCAAGGCACCGAAACCTGGAGCTGCCGCGCCGGTGCTCAGCCCTGCCTTTCCAGGGTGGTGAGTGAGGCTGCTGGCAGCACCGGTGTGTGAGATAAGGGACGGGGCTGGGAAGGCTTTGGAAGAAAAAATGATGTCTGGATTTGCTAAACGCAAGTCAGATGGGTTTTTGGTTTAAAAGGGTTGAAATCCACCCATGCAGTCCATCCCTCCATGCACAGGAGGGCTGGTCTCCTCCCGGGCCACGGTGCCGAAGCTGTCCTTGAAAACCCACCAGGGATGGAGCAGGATGCCGGTGCCCTCCCCAACCATAGACAGCAAACTCCAGAGGTTGAGTCCTCTTGGCCGCAGGGTTTATATAAAATTCATGCAACTTTCCTACAAGCCCAGAGTTTTTCCTCCAAGTGGGCCAACCCTCTTCTCTTAGGGAAAACAATGCCAAAGACCCTTGGGAGGACATATGGTCCTTGTTAGAGGCAAGACACCCAACATAAACAGGGAAGCAAAAGGAAGAAAACAAAACTTCCCAAGAAACAGACAGATTGTACCAAGTGGCACGTTCCTGGTTTTGAGCTCAGAAAGGGGAGAAAAAAAAAAAGCCCAGCAATTTTCCTAGTATTACAAAAATATCCCATCAGAGGCGACTGTCGGTTGAGAAGCCTGAAGCCCCCAATGGGTATTTAAGGCTCCATTAGCCGCCAGGAAAAGGAGCTCGAGAAGATGCCAAAACCCCTTCCTGAGCTGTGACACGCAACACCAGAAAGGATTGGGAGGCTGGGAAAAGCCTTGGAGCAACCACCCTATGGGGTGCCTTCTGCTCGGAAAAGGTCTCCAGATGATCAGACTGCAGCCTCCATAAGCTGCTCGGATGGACCAGGCCAGGATTTGGCTTCAGCTTCATTTTTTAACCCGATTTTTGTGGATACCACAGAGGGCTGAACGTGCCAGGGTCCCATCCAGCCCTCGGAAAGCCAACAGGATCCCTCCCACCATCGGATGTGTCCACATGCTGCAGTGCTCTGCTGGATCAGGTCTGCAGGGCCGGGAGGGGAGTTAAAAGAGATCCTGGGACGTGTGTTTTTCGGCTAAAACACCTTCCCCTCGGTCACACCCATTGCTTTGGCCATGGGAACGGGGAGGGCTGGGGCTGCGGGTGCCCTGCCACCAGCAAGGTGACTGCACGTCCTCCTCACCGCGCTGAAGAAGCTGCATGAGGAACAAAACCAAAGCGAGGAATAGGAGCGGCCCCTCGGAAATGGAGGTGCTGTCACAAACCGCAGCTCACCCGGCCCTGGAGTTTGCTGTATACCATATTTCCTTTACGAAGTTCCTGTTACAAAAGCGAGGTTTTAAAAAGAACAGCCAAAATGCACTTGTGGCAGCAAACTGCCGCGTCCATG
>NW_009224560.1:0-880 GCF_000690835.1 Fulmarus glacialis | reverse complement strand
CCTGCCGTGTCCATGCTGGAGTCCGTCAATGCTGCACTGTTTCACCAGGGTTTGGGGGGACCAGAGCACTTTGCAAGGACAGTTTCTCATTAGGTCATGGATGAAGGGGTGCACCTGGGCTTTGCCTGGCTCCCACGTGAGTCGGATCCCAGCTCGGAGGCCAAGGGCAAAGGCTTTGCTCTCAGCAAGGTGGGGAAAGGATCGGGGTCATGGCTGGGGAAATACTACGCAACAGCGAGAGCTTCCTGTGCCATCCGCCGCAGCCGAAGCCCCAGCAGAAGGAGCTTTCCTGGAGCTGGTACTTGGGGCAGATGAGCCACGCTCAGCTAGGCTTGCAGTGGGAAGAGGAGTTCCCTCCGATGTCCCCCTCCCACACCCCACTCATGACCAGCCACCGGCTGCAGGCTGCACCCCCATGGGGAGCTCCGATGACATATAGGAGAGGGGGGCAATGGGGACATGGTATGGGGTTGGCCATGGGGCAGGGTGTTCTCCGTGGGCTCCGGGTGTCTCTGGGGCCATGGGGGACCCACCCGCACAGCCCAGGCTCAGCTGCGGCACCCCGGTAACCCACCCCGCAACGGGGTGGAGACGGCACCAGGGCTCATTGCACCTCGGGGCCCTCGGACGAGCACCGGGGCTCACTGCAGCACTGGAGCAGCACCGGCATCACGGCTCAACGTGATCTCGGTGCTCCCAGACCAGCACCGGGTATCACCGTGAGTCAGGGAGTCCCAGATTGGCACTGGCTCTTGCTGTGCCTCTCGGGGATCCCAGGTCGGCGTCGGGGCTGGCTGTGCCTTGGGGCTCCTGAAGCAGTACCAGGACTCTCAGACCGGATCAGGGCTGGCTGTGTGCAGGGCTCCCGGCTCGGCACTGG
>NW_009224559.1:2830-20163 GCF_000690835.1 Fulmarus glacialis | reverse complement strand
ACCCACGAGTTTTTCTCACTCTCACACTTTCGATTCTCTTCCCGTCCCACTGGGGGAGGGGGAGTGAGTGAGTGGCTGCATGTTATTTGGCTGCCTGCCAAGTTAAACCATGACACCCAGTTAGAGAAGCCACCAAAGATGAAATGTCTTTGTTTTTTCTTCCCAGCCAGTTTATTTGCATAAACAGTAATCCAACAAATCCCCCCAGCCTTCTTCTCAAGGCTAAACAGTTCATGTTTTTATGATATTAGTTTTGTCTAATGTTTTTGTTTTCTATTCATCACTCAACTCCTGTTCAAAGTCTTGTTTTGATCTTCTAGTTAAAAGGGTTTCTGTCTCCTGTCTTCTGTTCTCTTCCATCCACAGAAATCTCACTTCTACCCTTTTATTATCCTTTAGTCTTCCAAGCAGAATGGGTCTCTCCAAATATCCAAAAGTCCAGACCACAAATATTTGTCACTTTCTGAAGAACTTATTGCTCTATGGAAGGTAATGCATCCAGACTAGTATTCTGTGATTTGTCTGACTTAACAAAAACCTTGTGGTTTAACCTCAATAGGCAGCTAAGCCCCACATATCCACTCACTCACTCCCCCCTGGTGGGGTGGGGGAGAGAATCAGAAGGGTAAAAGTGAGAAAACCCATGGGTTGAGATAAAGACCCGTGGGCTGAGATAAAGTTTAACAGGTAAAGCAAAAGCTGCGTGCACAAGCAAAGCAAACCAAGGAATTCATTCACTACTTCCCATTGGCAGGCAGGTGTTCAGCCATCTCCAGGAAAGCAGGGCTCCATCACACATAACGGTTACTTGGGAAGAGAAAACGCCATCACTCCATACGTCCCCCCCTTCCTTGTTCTTCCCCCAGCTTTATATGCTGAGCATGATGTCATATGGTATGGAATGTCCCTTTGGTCAGTCCCAGCTGTGTCCCCTCCCAACTTCTTGTGCACCCTCTGCCTACTCGCTGGTGGGGTGGTGTGAGAAACAGAAAAGGCCTTGACTCTGTTTAAGTACCACTCAGCAATGACGAAAACATCCTTGTGTTATCAGCACTGTTTCCAGCACAAATCCAAAACATAGCCCCATAGTAGCTACTGTGAAGAAAATTAACTCTATCCCAGCCAAACCCAGTACAAACCTCCATCCTTTCAATTGATAATTAGGCATTGGGGAGACAGAAAAGGGCTAGCCTTTCCTGGCACAGGAATTTGCTGGAATATAAATATGGCTTAGGTTTAAAAATAACTATTGAGACCTAAGTTCACTGTGTGTTAAATGGCTAAGTATCTATTAGCATATATTTTGTAAGTTGGCATTTGCAGAATGTTTGAGTAATCTGTGGGAATTTAAATAAATTAAAAACATAGTGATAAATTGAAGTAATGAGGTATAGAGTACGTCAGGGGAAAAAAAAAAGTGCTTCATGTATCACAGTTATTTCTCTCCCTATGCGACAGCAAATTTCTCACCTTTCTTTACATTTCTGTGGTAGTGATAAAAATCTAAAATTATTATATTTACAAAAGTTTTCAATTTTCATTGTCAGGACGGGAGGTATGCTGAGATTTGTGAGGAGCTCAGCTAGTCAATTTTTAGAATTAGATTTGAAGGTTTTATATAGGATAAATGTATTCTCTCTTGGCTGGCACGTACCCATTTATTGGTGTAATCTCATGGACAAAGCAGCTTAAAATACTTGATGGACCACATAAAATGAGAACTAATTGCAGTGGAAAGCCTGGACATTAAAGGTTTCCAGAAGTGCATAACCTGGTAACAAATTCTTATTCTGATGGTAACTATCTTGCCCATTCCTATAATTGTCTTCAATTTTACTCAGGTGTGACCTATATTTGTGATACAAGAAATCACATGACAACATATTTAAAGAGCCAAAGTCCACAGGACACAATCTGTAGAACCTGAAGAATGAAGAGGGAAGAGTTTTCTAGGACTAGGTTGTAAGTAATGATAATTTGCAGGAGACTGTAACACTCCACTGTGGGGAATCACTGAAAGCAAAACTGATCCCAGACCTGGAGGATGTTAACCCTGAAATTCCTTCTTCCCAAAGACTTTGTCATCTGTCTGTAGGACATCTGTCTGAGGGCTATGTCATCAGCCCTCATGGTAATGCAGTCTACATCCACTTGCACAAAACAAACCCAGCATCTTGGACTGGGACCATCATATATTTCATTAGCTTCCTCCTCCCAGAGCATGAAATGATGCTAAAAAAACTTTTTCAGCATTCTGACTGCATCTGGATAGCCTTAAGTGAGTGTGAATTCAAGAGATTTACAGTAATCTGAATGAATCAGTCACGTAGCATTACTTTAATCTGAAATATTACCCAGTTCATCTTGTAACCTCTCTTAGGCTGAGGTCCATCTAATCTAAACTAGATATTGAAGTTAAAGCAAATTCTTGGAGCTTTATTTTTGATCAGTAGAGAGTCACATCCAAAGTATTATTCATCAAACCTGTTCCAGATGAGATGAATCATCTTCTGGAGGTGTTTGTTTTCTCTTTACTATCAAGGAGTTTCTTCCTAGTCTAAATTTTACCTGCACAAATTACGTTAGATAAATCCCTTTATTTTCGCAGCTACTACACCTTTACCACATAAAGATTTATCAAAATCACTCTTGTCTCACTCTAACAGTTTTCAATTTCTTCTTTCTTCCCATCTACTCTGTAAAACAGTGGAAATAGTATTTAATAATTTCAATCAATCTCTTAAGTAGACAAAAAGGAAAAAAAAAAGATTGACTGGGAGCTTAAAATTTTTGTTGTCTTAATTTCTGAATGCTTACTTTAACAACCTAACATTTTTTGTGGTTTTTTTTCTTTCTTTTTTTTTTTTTTTTAAATTGGAACCACAATGGCTATATATATAGGTAGGTTTTGGGATTTTTGCTATAGTATAGTTTTTTTTGCTATGTGTATAGCTAGGTATTTTGTAGTCTCTGTAACTTAGTAGTCATTATATCAATCATGAAAACATTTTCTGATCATGAGCTACTGTGCAATTAACATATTGATGTTCTAGAACTAATTAGCATAATTTAAGTATTATTTACATGAAATTGTGTAGAACAGCTAAAGAAGTCTGTAGTGGAATAGCATAAATAGAACAGTGAAACCCTATAAAAAACCTTCTTAATTTCTACTAAAAAAAAGGAAACAAATTTTATTTTTCTAAATGAAACAATAATAAAGGTGATAAAGACTGAGTAGGATGAACATTTGAACTTTGTCTTTGCTCTATTAGCAGAAGAGCATTGTATTAAAGAACACACTTTTTCAGTCCATCATCAGATTGTCTCAAAGGGCAGATATAATTCTAACAAAAAGACCTATTTAATACAGAAATAATAGTAACAAGCCTTTGCACTTCAAATGGAAACAATTCAGACTTCTTCACAAAAATAGGAAAAACTGTCTTGAACAAAAAAAAGATACAAAAAAGAAGAGATAAATTAGGCCCTCTTACATAAAATCAAATAAATAAAATTAATAGTAAAGGAAAAAAATATTTTCTATCTAAGAATTATTTAGAGAATCAGAACAGAAAGGAGCAAGAGAACCGCGGAGGTGCAATGACATGATAGATACTATATAAATGGTATCAGATGCTTTTTATTTTATGATAGTATCAATATATTAGATCTACATGAGCGGCTTGCAGTAAATGCTGCATAAATACACACCCAAGGTTCCTGGCTTTATAAACTGAACAGAAAAAAGAGTTAGAGTTAGGGTAAGAGTTAGAAGAGATGGAAAAAAAACCTATATAATTTTGGTCACCTTAGTCCACAAGCGATGAATTCATAGCAGAGATAGTACAAAGAAGGGCTACCAAATTGACTTGGAGAAGGTCAACTCCCTGTGTAAGATTACACTAGGACAGCTCAACTTATTTAGCCTAGCAGAATGAAGGTTAAGCAGACATGTGCTTTCTTTCCATATCAGGGTGTAAAATCAGGAAACGAGACAAGCTTTTTCATCTGAAGGACAATGATCTGTAAGAACACATTCAGTCAGAAAATTAGTATAAGGCTCCCCAAACAGATGTGTGAGTTCCTGGAGCAGCTGTTTAGTGGGTACAACAGATGCAGAAGGCTAATTACTTATATTCCACTTACACCAGATGTATAAGAGTTCTCTCTGTTGAGAGAATAGAGAGTTGTTTCTGTATTTTACATTAAACAATTATGGGATAAAACAGAAATAGCCAGTGAAGAAGGGGCCTAAACCCACAATTCCTTTTATGCGTCCTAGCCACTGTGAAACAGCTTCTTCCTTCATAGCCCTGAAATGCTTCAAAACTTCTTTTACAGTGAAGTGCTACATCATCAAAAAGATGAGTCCTCAAGAATTCCTACCCAGCTTATTTTGGGCCTGATGTTTAGGATCCCTGCTAGAGAGGTAGAAAGGAAGGTTTGAACCTACTAAAACAAAAATTAATGTTCATCACACCTGTGTCTTGTGAGAACAACGATCCATTAAGCCTTACTTACATCCACTGTATGTAGTCTGGGAGCAATGCTAAATGTTTCAGAGGACTTCCACAGAGGGATTTCCAAAGGACATCCAAAACAAGCAGTGGGATTAATCTCAACTAATTTTACCGATCTTAAATTAGGCATTTAGTCTAAGACAATTGCCTGCAAAATATGTGCAATTTTAAAACAAACAAACAAATACATAAGCATGTATGATCCATTCCAGGGAGCAGCAGAGACCAACCCTTCACCTCATGACTGATGCCTACCTGGCCAGCAAAGACCCTTTGTTTATCTTATCAGGGTGGTTTCCACATTAGTCTTTAGCTTCATAGCTCCTAGAAACCTAGCTATCTTTTTTTACATCAGCTAATAGTTTTGCAATTTTAAGTTAAGTATACCATGCTTGCAGAGTAATTGCACACAGCAAAAGATACTGAAACAAAGTAACTCAGTGTGGAAGGACTACATCTAGAAAATCCTTTCATAATGAAAGAAGAAAAATAATAAATTCCAGAGGGTGATTGCACCCTGTCTTAGGAGTGCAATCTTTATCTTAGGATAAATTGCTCTCTGGAAGTACCTGTTTTTCTCGCTTAACCATAGATTGAGTCACCAATATGTTTGGTTTATTTTTTTTTTCCTAAAATCAGATGGGTTTAATTCTGTTTTTATCTTCTAGATCTCCATTCATTGCAAGCATGAGCCAGATACTGAGTGGTGATTTTTGTTGAATCAGTCGAGCCCTAGTGATGAAAGGACAACTCTAAGCCTCTCAGCAATTCTTAGGTTAAAAAGTGAAATGTGCAAACTCCACACAAAAAGTTTATGGAATTTCTATGTCTTTGTGCTTAGGCAATATCCAAAAAAAGAATTTCAATATTGGACTTAAATGCTTTGCTCCATTTCAGATACTAAGTTATTCTTTGGATCTGGTCCTTGTGTCCCGACTGTCAGTATCCATCTTAACTGTGAAACAACTTTTTTCACTCTTAGCATCCTATATTTACTTTTATAGTTAGTTCCACTTAATTTCAAGAAGTTTGAGGATCTTAACGAAAAATGACCACTTTTCCACTTGCAGAACCTCTTGTCCAACTGATTTTCCAAACCATATAGTGTTTGGCTGACTACACCTTGTGCTATTTTAATAGTTTCATGTTGCTGGGAGTGATGGAAGAGAAAGAGAGCTTCACACCTCTGTAAGAAATTATAATTAGGAAAGAATTCAAGAAATGTCAGAACATCTGAACTTATTTTTTATAGTGTCCTTCAGGAATAATAGATTTGATGAGAGGTGTACCATGGGAGATTAATAAAACAGTGGCCTTTCTAAAGGAATAATAATAGGGTTTTTTCATATGCACACTAGAAAACCAGTAGAAAGCAAGCAGAAAACAAAGGCACTGCACTGTAAACTTCAAATGTTTATGAATTTTTTTCTGAACTAACACTCATTTGCTATTAAGGATTCTCTTTTAACTTCCTCTGTTAAGTTTCAGGCTACAGTAATTTTAGAACAGCTTTGTTACAACCTTGTTAATATATGGATTTTAAAAGAAACACAAATACATTCTTAACGTTAGCTATGTCAGTGGTGCCACTGTAATACAGTGCATGCTAGATAATGCTGATGATGGTAAAGTAATTGTAAGCTGTGCTTTTGCTGACAAATAATCTTCATTATATTGTACTTACATACTGTGTACAAATCTATTGCGGTTCACCGAATTGAGTGCACCCTGACCACTTACCATGAAAGTTGTCAGTTATGTAATGTAAAATAAGTGCAGTTGCAAAAGATTTTACAGTGCTTTCCATGAACTACAATTTCATAAAATAAAAATAACTTTTGTATTTTCATTTGAGCTAGGAATTGTCTATATGAAAAATCCATCTGAAATCAGCATTTGTGAGCGCAAATTAAGCATACAGCAATATCTATATAATTCTTACCAAAAAAAAGTCCGTAGGATAATTTATTTGCAAAAATAATTCATTGATCATTGTTTATTCCACATATTTCAACATGAATATCCAGGATAAAAACTGAAAAATAACAAATAAACAAAATAACCAACACATGTTTTAAGACATTGAAAAAAAAACCTCAACGAACCATGCACACAGAAGCACACAAACATGTTCAAGTAACGTTCATAAACATGTTCATAAATGGACAGCCTCCTGAAAAAACACCTATACACAATGAGGTTTCACCATTGAAAAATTCAAAGCTTATAACCCAAATTTGTAGCCTTAACAGTACCAAGGAGCATGACTATGTTTCTGAGTACAAAGACATGATAATAAGAAATGACTTTTATATAATCCTTGTTAAATATTGAACTGCTATAAAATGTAAACTGATAGCATACAAGAAGTATCTCCTTAACAATAGGAACTGTTGATGATAATTTTTAGGAGCATGAAGCTGAACTAGTAGGTTTTATATTAAATTAAATTAAATTAAATCAGATTAAATTAAATTAAATTCCAGATTCTATATACATCTCTGCCTGAATGTTAGTTCCTCAGCCCATTGTGTTCTGTCTGTACACCAGCATTAATTGAAGGGAAGGGCATCTGAGCAGATAAATATTTTGGAAATAGTAGGATTGAAAGACACCTCCTCAGTATCCTACTCTCACAGGTAACCATGTTCTATCATCCTTCTTCATAAGTTTACCAACTTTTTTGATATTCATGTTCAAAGCATTTTTTTTTTACTCTAACTCTTCTACCATCAGACATTGTCCAAGGAAAAATACTTATGAGGATTAGATTTCTCTGTGTGTGTGTGTGTGTGTGATTTTCCCGTCCAAATGTACTTATTATGAATTTATACATGTCTGTTTTTTGAAAGAAATTGCTCTTTGCTTACATGGCTCTTTGCCTTCCTTTATCTATAACTCTTGATATAATTTTGTTAGACTTCATTTTGCCAGACCACTCAAACTGTATTCTTCTAAATTCTTCTGATTTCCTATCTATTATTCCCCATAATCGTTGTCAGCATGTGTTTTGGTTATTTTTCTCATCACGGAAATTACCAGAATTATATGATTATTCAGATGAAGTTTCACAAGTTTTTATGATCACACTAACACATTAATGACTATTCTGTTCCTGATACATTCTGGGATCTGTTTGCTTTCTTCCAATTGCTTTACATAATTTTTTCAGAAGTACATTGTGATAGACTGTTCTTTTTTCACCTCATCATTTGTAAACAAAAAAATTCCCCATCTCCCGTATGGTTTCATTGTTCATGATCTCCTATTTTCTGAATAAAGTTCATTCTGCTTCTGTTATTCTGGTCCTCAGTGTCATCTAAATCCATCCACTTAATAACCCAATTCCTCTCCATATTTATGATTCTTCTCAAACTTCAATCATTAGCAAATGAATGTTCATTATAGAAAATAAAAGTTGAAAATCAAGACTATTTTCAAAAACAACTGATTCTCAACACAAATAATTTCTTTGCACAATAATCTCCCGTTCAACATTTTCTGATAGTGTTTGCCTTTGAACATGCTCCTTATTCACTTTGTAACTCCTCCATAACAGAAATTAGTGTCAGTTGTCTCTAGCATAACTAGCAGTTTCTTATTTAGCAAAATATGCATTAGTAATGCTCAGATAGGTGACATCAAATGAATTTTAGTAGTCTATAAAGTTGCTATCGTATGAAGAATGTTGCCAGACAATCTAGTGAAATCTATCTTTGCTTAACTCATTTTATTTTAGCCCATTGCTCATTTATCTTCAAATATGTAATCATACTTTTATTTAAAAATTGATTTAAGGTCTTGTATAACATTGAGGTCAGATATGTAAGTTTAGCCAGGTGTCTTTTTATTTTCTTTGAGATATACTCAATATATTTGCTATTCTCGGGTGATAAGCTTGACTTTATAGATTTATTAAAAATGTTAATTACCAGACCTCAAATATCGTGTTTGTGTTCTTTCAGAATCCAGGGATGGAGATTATTTGATCCCTCACCTAATTGTATTAAGCTTTTTTGATTCTCCTACCTTTATCTCTGGGATCTATACAATTATCTTTACTGAAAATGGAGAAAACACATTCATATCCCTTCAAAATTACCTTATCTTATTTGTACACGTATGCCACTTCATATCTCTTTTTTATTTTTTTCCAACAGATAGTATTTTAAGCAGGTTTGGGGTTTTCTTTGTTTGTTTGTTTGTTTGTTAATCACTGGCATGTGACATGCTGCCTGGTGATTTAAAGAATTTTCAGGTAGAATATTCTTAAGTACATGCCTATTCAGTCACCCATCTCCTAGTTTATCTACATTTTTGGGATTTGGATCTACATCTTTGTTTATATATGTGTCTCTGCAAGCACTAGTCTTTCAAATTCATCATTTTAAATAGAGAGTTAAAATTTGCTATACCTAGTTGAAAGAGCTATTTAAGCAAACATCTGGATTAAGTCTGTCATCTAGGCTACCTCTGCTGAGGGCAATTCCTCCCACATATCTTGCAAATTAATTTTAGAATAAGATAAGATAGTAGAGAAATGTCCTCTGGGGTGTCTATCTTTGTCTTTTGGCTTTCAAAGGTATCTATTTTTTTTTTTTTTTTTTTTTTTAAATGGCTAATTTTTAGAGAATAGAAGATAACTGAGAAGACGACTACCATAGTAATTTCAATAACATTGCTCATCTGTAAAAGAAGATTAAAAAGAAACCTTCTTATTTCAGGAATATCAAGAAGATTAAAACTACTGAAATTTCATGGGAAAGATAGTATTTTCCCAGACTAAATGTATTTGTTTCCCAAGATACAGTCTAAAGCCAGAAGGCTTAATCCAGTTGTCCATACATAGGTATTTAGTGCCATTTTGGCTGCCCCAAGAGATGGAAAGCATTCAAGTGGAGCTGATAAATTTGATGCATAACACACGATGGTCTCTTGCTCCCACAGAGCAGCAGCTGGAAGCCGGGTTGAACGCCACAGGATATCTCAAAGAACAATATGTGCATATGTGTAGGAAATGTCATACTTAAAATCTTGTTATGGGCAAGAAGAAAACATACCGAGAAGGAAAGTCAACAATTTATTCTTAGTGTAATGAAAATCTTTACAGTTTAGTTTTAGAAAATATTATTATTCCAAATATAGTTAATACAGAAATGAGGAAAAAAAAAAGGAAAAAAAAAAAAAAAAAGAAGGTATACTGTTGTAGAAGAAGTCTCAATAACAATATTTTGGTTAAAAATGCTACACACACACTTCCTAGTTACTGTTATCTTTCCTCTGGTGTTATGCTTACACTTATGGTACCCTCTCCAGGTACCAAGAGTTTACAGTACTGGTCATCATCATACAGGAAGGGGGAAATTCCAGCAAGTCATAAGTGTCCTTTGCTGGAAGGAGTAAGATGTGTATGACAGTTTCTTCTTCTTCCTCCTTGTAGGATTCACTTTGGACTATTTGTCTAACACACTTTTACACCTTGACCTTTTTTTGCTGGTTTGCATCTCCACGTTGCATCCAAATTTAGTATACCAGATGCATTTCACATATGTTGAATGCTTGTTCTTTGTTCTCTTGCTATTCCTATAACTGCTTTTGTCCAGCTCCTATTTCTTTCACTGACTGGTGAGTTGTTCATAGCCTTGCATCTCCAGTAACAACCTGTGCCTCCCATCTTATCATCCCGTGCCTGTTCTCATTTCTACTGCAAGCTGTGACCTTACTTTCAAGGACCTTGCTATCATGCCAAGCATTTATTTCTGTGTGCTACATCGATATCTGTTAGAGCCATAAACACTGTTTTACACAGAATAACTACTTGCTACCACTATCTATATAAAAAATATGTTTATAACAAATTAAGCATGACCACCTGCTAATTAGAAAAAATGTTGTTTCAGTTAAATCAGGTAAAAACAAAACTCCAGACAGGTCAAGAAAAGCTCAAACAAAACCTGACAAGTCTCAGGCTTGAGGCCTTGCAGACTTAATACTAAGCCTGTAGCTGGCAATTAGTAATGGCAGTGTTATGTTTACTGGGTTGCTGGGCTAGAGAAATGAATAAAGTCATGAACAACTGGAGGAGAGAAAGGGGAATTAAGCCAATGAATGATACCAATATTGATATTCTGCATTTGCCTAACCCTTTGTTGTTGAGCTAACACGGTCCTCTCTCCACCTCAATATTCCTTTCACTTTTTTTGCACCAGCTTTATCATACTAGTTTTTTGGCATTTTGGTAAGCTGAAAAAGTCTGCAAAGCATGAAAAAAAGCACTTGAGCAAGTGTGAATCACGAAGCAACAATATGCACCCAAAGTAGGGGGAAACTGGGACTTCAATGGACAGAGGTTAGATACCAATAAATTGCGATGGAGTTGCCTAAATTCTGAAGTGTTATGTAAGACCTCAGCTAATAAGCTGTTTTAGAATTATCTTCCACATATCATTTCCATGGTATATTTTTTTCCCAAGTATGATGCAGAAACATCTTAAAGGATACACAGGGACTTGTGCTCTTATGTTACTTAGACATTCTTGAAAGTCCCTACACTTCCCAAAATCCAAATAAAACAAAAAAAAACCCATGAAGCAGACACAATTAAGAGGAGGTTTTTATTGCTAATGTCAGCACAGAGCTGTACTTATCTGTTCATAGTTCTACAGAAGTCTGAGTTGTAAAGTTCATACTCTGTCCTGTACTTAATGTAAGAAAAAAGTAAAATTTAAAAAAAAAATACCAAAAGCTGGTAAGGCAACTTGAAAAGGAATGAGCAATGTCCTCTCTCAAAAGACACAATAAGAAAGGCTTTAGAAAAGTATGTAAGTGAATTGGCACCGTTTCAAAATTTTAAATGCATGGTCTCAGTTCATTCATATAGAGTTTTGATGCCCTTAACTTTAGATAGCAGCATTTGATTTACATCCAAAATTTTGCTAAAACCCAAAAAATAGCTTATAATACATTGATGCACACACTCTGCAAAATACATTGTATGTGCAGTAATGTATATGATGCTACACAACTCTGATGTAACAGAATTCTGCAAATGGTTCCTTGAGAGTGAGCCCACTAAGAGGAACTCATTTCTGGATATGTATATGCCCACATGGATACCTGTATACTTTTTTCTTTCTCTTAGTTTTCAAGTTTTTGTGATTCTGACCTGTTGCTTCACATTTGAAACTACTAGATTTTTCAGAAGGGTCCTTGATTTTTAAAAACATTTAAACTTTCACAGTAAAGGCTTAGTTCCACAGATCCTCAAGGATCTGCTTTACTCTGTGTTCCATCAATGGTAACTGGGAATGTCCAAGATATGTTAAGAAAACACCCACATTCCTGCAGCATCAGAATTCCAGTTTTTCATGGGTAAGCTATGACTGTGTTTTCTTTACGGGATAAACAGTGAAGGTACGGAAACAATAATAGGCAATGCAAAAAGGGGATGTAATATAGCATCCTATTTCAGAAGAAATTTCAGACTGATATGTACTATTATATTTTCAAACTTATGAATAAATTAAAGTCTATTAAGATGATATGGAGAAAAAAGAACCTAAGATATGGCAGAAGAGTAAGAGAATGTCTATACCAAATAGCAGATAGTGGTATAGAAATGTCTGAAGTAGCGTTAAACCCAACTAGTGTTTCTGGTTTATGCAAAAGAGTTCTCTTGAAGACATTGTATTAACTCTGAAAATAGGTTTGTTTTCTCAGATTGCCACTGCGCTTGTGGATCAGAGCTTAGTCTCTTGAGCACCTCAGTACCCTAATATAATGATATAACTTTCTGGTACTATCTTTTCAGTGACAGGACCAGAGGCAATGGCCACAAACAGAAACACAGGAGGTTCCTTCTGAACATCAAGAAACACTTTTTCACTCTGAGGGTGACTGAGCACTGGCACAGGTTGCCCAGGGAGGTTGTGGAGTCTCCCTCCTTGGAGATATTCAAAATCCATCTGGACATAGAATCATAGAATCATTAAGGTTGGAAAAGACCTCTAAGATCATCGAGTCCAACCATCAACCCAACACCACCATGCCCACTAAACCATGTCCCTAAGTGCCACATCTACACGTCTTTTAAATACCTCCAGGGATGGTGACTCAAACACTTTCCTGGGCAGCCTGTTCCAAGGCTTGACCACTCTTTCAGTAAAGACATTTTTCCTAATGTCTTATCTCAACCTCCCTTGGTGCAACTTGAGGCCATTTCCTATCATCGTATGGCTAGTTACTTGGGAGAAGAGACCAACACCCACCTCACTACAACTTCCTTTCAGGTAGTTGTAGACATCATCCTGGGCAGGCTGCTCTAGGTGGTCCTGCTTGAGCAGGGTGGTTGGAGCAGATAACCCCCAGAGTTCCCTTCCAACCTCAACTATTCTGTGATTCTGTGATCTGGTTCTGGAGAAGTTTCAGTCGCAACTTCAGTGCTTTCTGCATCACCATCCACTGTAGAACACAGTCACAACCCAAAAAACACTTGTTTTGTTAAAACTGGAAAAACAAAGGTGGAGAGAAAACATGACTGCTGTCTATAAATATAGCTGCAGAATTAACACCGGGGAAGAAAGACCAATGTAAGCAAATGAATAGTGCTGGCATGAGAATGGGAAGGTATATAATGCCAAGAATAAAATTGCATTCCAAATTAGAAGCGGATCCCAAATAAAATTGTTTTAAGTGGTAGTAACCTAGAAATAAGTAGTAGTGCTGTTTGATGGAAGAGCAGGGAAATTTTCTCCAGCTACTTTTGAAGCGGAGTTCACACATTTAAGAAATGAGAGACTGAAAGTCTTTAGTCTCAGTCTCAGAGCCTCAGTCTCTCTTTGGGAGACTGAGAGTAGGTTAGACTCACTGAGTATGTCTACACTGTTAAATAAAGGCCTGTGAAAAAGGGAGCTCAGAAGTTGCAGCATTGATTGTTATGCACACTCAAAAAGTTCTGCTGTAATAATTCAATTTTAAGATTACACAAGGAAAACAGGATGATTTGTAAGACTATTTCATGCAAAGATACTCTGACCATAGTACAGTGTTTTATAAAAATAGCAGAGGATTCAAAGGTCTGAGTAATTATTGAGAATTCACAGATTTCTTTTCCTAGTGTCTTGTGAATAATAAATTGGACGATTTGAAACTGTTATCTTTGCTAAAAAAAATTATAGACATAGTGTGAGGTGGAAGCATGAGAAGTTGCAACATCCTACACATACTGAGATTTTTCTGAAAATAAAAATTTATTAAATCTTTAGTATATTACAAGCTGCAATTATCAAATAAAGGTGTTTGCTAAGGCTTAACTATTATCACTCTTAGATTGGCATAAATCTCATAACAATTTAAAGCTGGCCATGCTTCCAAGGCTTTCATTCCTCCAGATTGCTTAGACAGTACAGGATTATAACAGCAGGGATAGTAAAAGTCACATTTGGTTTAGTCAGTTTTCGGCTTATCAGTGCTTATATATTTCCACCATATTTCTGGGTATAAGTAAAAATAGCTAAAGCCAGGATTAACAGAAGAAGAAGAAGAAAAAAAAAAAAAACAAAAAACAAAAAACCCCAACAAAAACCTGATTGTGCATTTGCACATACAGCTGTTAATGTAGGAAATTAAGCTCCATAGAAAACTCAAGTTTTCATTGCAAAATGTCTCAGGCATCAAATTTTCTCTTTTCATACATGCTCAGAAGTGTTTCACCTTGACAGGCAGAAGAATTCAGTACTCTATAATGACTAGAGTCCATGCCCAGAAATTGGGCATTCATCTACAAAGAAGTTCATAGATTTCAACCTACTGGGCATGCCCTGTGCACAAATAACCAATTATGCTGCAGAGAGTATGAAGCTGCAATGGCCACTTTCTTTCAAAAACCGTCTGGAGAGTGCTTCTTGCTTTTATACAGCATTTTAACACTTATTACAGTTACACAGCTTCTAAGCAACATAAATACAGTTACTCACTTCTGGTTTAGAGTATTCCTTATGAATACTTCAGCATTCATATATGGACCATTCATAGATGAAGCACTCCATAAATGCTCTAAAAAATATTTCAGTTCTCAAAAAAGAATGAAAGATGAATTAGGATATAAATAAAGATGTAGAGAACACAAATGAGAGTAATCTTACAGCTCATTATTTAATATACTTGCCTAGGAAGGAAAGTCTTAAAACTGTTTGCAAATGTAGCATGGAATATTTGTTAGTCAAGATGGACGTCAATCCATCCATCAAAGGAAGAGCAAGACAAGCCAGGCTCCTAAATTCCATAAGGAAGAGAATTTAGGATATGCCAATTCATATTCTTTCCACAATATGTAACCTGAATCAGCTTCCCAGTCAGCGTGCTATCTACTTTGAATACTAACTTAGTGGCATGCTGAATTTTCTTACACACAATATAGGAGACTTTAATCAACACAGGGCATCACGTGGTTAAAAAAAAATAAATTTCAGCACCCAACAATGTTGCCCATCTTATTTGTAACTGGCTCAACTTAGGTGAATCTTGAAGCATGGTTCTAGCTGACTTACCACCTTTTTGCACTGTAGTCCCAGAAGAGACGTGCTACAACTTTAGTGCAACACATGAAGACCATCTGCAAAAACCTTTATGTTGCGCTTGAAAATAATCAGACACATGGAGCTACAAGCTACCACTCAAGCTTACAGGTCTGTCAAAATAAATGCCAATATTGGCAACAATCCCTTACTTTACTGGGAGAAAAAGAAGAGATTTTTTTTTTTTTAGAAAGGAAAGAAATAGGAACTTTCAGAATGTCACCTGTTTTTAGTCTGGAATAGATTTAAATATAATATTTGTAAAGCATTAATCATTCTATGTCTAAAAGCAAAAGATGCTGTATATTTAGTCTTTCTCTAAGCTAATGGCAAAGAATACCATGGTAGACATGTACCACCATATTTATCATAACAGTCTACACATCATGATCTCATATATCCTACTGTATCCTTCTGATTGCACACTACAGATGCTGCAGCAGCGGGTGGTCCTCTAGTTCAGTTCAAACTCCCCAAGCTCTCTACTTTCTCAAGGTACATAATGGAGCGAACAAAATGAATGCTGTAAAACTACTAGTAGTTATGATTGTGCACCATGCTTTCCAATTTTCATGCATGTAAAATCTGTAGGTATTAATTTTTTGGTTTGGCGCATACTCTGCAAACAACTGCTGAAACACAATTTGCCATACAGAAGTGTGTGAGATTGCAGCTTATTGAGGCTTGGATACTAATATGCTTGAGCAGCCCTTGGAAGAATGGTAAGCCTTGCACAGCTAAGCAGGAAAGTGTTATCATTTGTCTTCAGTGAAGATTTTGAATAGATGCTTTGCATAACCTTTTGGTATTATACTAAGATACGGAAATCTGGGAATATTTCCAGATTCTTGGAAATAATGGACCTCCAAACTAACTAAATATAGTCAGGCATAGCTATGTGAATGGTGTATTCCAAATTAACTAATTCAGTTAGTTAATTAATTTCCAAATTAATTAATTCAATTCTATTGGAAAATTAGAAGCAAATCAATCTCGTAAACATTTAGCCCTTTAAAATTAAGGTGTCTAGCTTAAGCTAGTGTCACAGACTTTCTCTATGTTCAATAATACCAGCTTTCTAACTAAAAAATAATGAATTCCTGTAAGATAGGCGAATAAGACTACATCTATGTCTGCAGACATAGGTCTGCTTTAGCATTCATGGATCCAAGTGTGCATACTGGGGATCAAATGGTTGTATACAAAAGCCAGAATGGGATATATATCAGCATTTTTCGCCATTCCATTGTCTGCTTATACTTACATATACAGCATATAAACAGAAACTAACCTTTACCTAAAATCTAACCTTTAAAAGGTACCACAGGTAAAAATTTGTGTCCTCAACTTGCTGCCTTTTAATTGAAAAGACATACTAGACTTGAATTAGTGTGATAATTCTGACAGGAAAAGCAGTAAAAATGATTATTTTTTTCTTCTAAAATGTCTTGATTGATTGAATATTCTGTCAGATCTGGTTAACATAGAGATACTGCTGGTTTATATCCTACTCTATGGTAGATTTCCAACAAGAATTAATTTATGATGTTAATACACAAATTGAATATGCTTCATAAATAATGGAGCATTAAATGCTAATATACTTTTTAGCATATCTGTTATATATAGTATATATTAAAGTATATTATTAAATTATACATATAAATATTACAAGACCATGTTGGGAATAGATATAAGCACAACAATAGAACATGCTGAATGCTGGTTTAAGACCACAGTTTTAGGCGGGCTGCTCACTTGCAGAATAGTAAAAGTGGCATTCATTTTACCTTATTTTAGATTTCTAAAGCTCAGCTAAAATTCTGGTGAGTGAAGGAAATCATGCACTAATCTTCTCATCCTTTCAGTAGATGTCTAATGTCAACATCTAAGTACGGTAAGATGAATCCTGCAGCAAAATCCATGGGAATTGAGTAAACTTACAAAGATCTCATTCAATTTTATTTACTATTATTTATACTGCTGCCTGGAATCACATTTCAAAATAGAACTTCTCAACATGTTCACTTTCTAGAAGTAAACTTTCATCTTTCAAGATAGAGAAATACTTTTATATGTTACATGATGTAAAAGAAGTGTGAAGTGTGTGAAGCCAAATACCTAAAAATAATTTCATAATAAGACATTAAGTAACATACACTTTTACGTAACTAAAATACATATGCGAAGAATACCTTTATCCTCAGCCATTTGTGTGGGATTAATCTTATCTAAG
>NW_009224559.1:0-2812 GCF_000690835.1 Fulmarus glacialis | reverse complement strand
AGGTTGCTCAGACTTCTTTTATTGGCTAATAGAAATAGCAACTTTTTAAAAGTGAGTCATCAAACACAGGATAGATGTCCAATTTTTAGATGGCAAAAACAGTGATTTAGTTTCCCCTTAAGATTTTGCACTTCTATTAACTAAATAATGAAAATATATTGGGGATGATATTTATTTTAATTTTTTAAGCATTTAGAAATCCAAGATGGAATTTTACATAATTTATCATCTATGATTAAACTCCTGTTGATTTGATTCATTATTTTAGAATGCACATGAATCTTCCTATGGACAAAATAATAAGCATAATTATAAATTTGAGCATATATTCTCCTTAAATACTCTCTACTATTCTCTGGAACATGCAAAGTGCATAACCTTGTGTATTAAATTTATTATAGCTGGTTTTATACTATAACTGGATAACAAATTCTGACATAGGATCCTGTTTGTTTGCTTGGAGGGTAAGGAGATGGTGTTTGTTTGTTTTGGTTTGGTTTCCTTTGTTTTGTTTTTTAAAGCTTCACATGAATGTAAGAATATTCCAGAAATCAAATCTCTGACTAATATAATATTTTAGGATGCAAGGGTCTGACGGAGCTCTCTAATTCAACCTCCTGCTCAGAGCAAGGCAAACTTCAGTTAGATCAGGTTGGTCAGGGTTTTATCCAGTCAAGTTTCAAATATCTGCAGTGATGGAGACTGCAATGTTTTTTTTCTGGGTCACTTGATCAAGTGCTTAACCACGCTCAATGTAAAGGGTTTCTCTGTCCTTCAGAGCAGCCTCCCATGACATCCTCTCTACCAGTTCCCGGGGCAAGCTAAAGTCCCCTCTACTGAAGTCCAGGATCTTTATTCTCCTACTGGCTTTCCCCATTTCCTTCTCTATCTTAAACTCTACCATCTCACAGTGAGATGCATGCATGTGAGCTGCTCTTTTGCAGAGAGCACAATCCTCCAACCTTGTTTCCCCTTCCCATTTTTCCTAAAGGGCCTGTGTCCATTCAGTGCTTCATTCATGCAAATTACTCTACCACATCTCTTTGTGATGAGGTCATAGCTGTACAACTGCTCACAGGTTTTCAGTTCCTTCTCTTTGTTTCTCATGCTGCCACAATTCAGATAGGCCTCTATTGACACCACTTTTTCTAGGGGAGATATTGAGATTTTCCCCTATAGTTCTGTCCCTGGTGTGCTTCCTGCAATTCCCCCTCCCCCACATATCTGCAGATGTTGGTCTCCAATGGTCATACATTGTAGTTACCACTACTGCTCCACCAACTTTTGCAACATTGCGCAGCACCTACAGATCCCCTGTGCACAACCCTATATGCCAACCGAAGTGGTAGGTGCCTGGTACCTGTGTGTATGTCCTAGTTATTGTGCTTTTGGTCTCTGATGTTCTCTAGGTGTTAATTAAATAGGAAGCTGGACGTGAGCCTCCCCAGCTCCTGCATAATTTCCCACTCAAGTAGGCAACTTCTCAGTCTCTTTTGGTTCCCAACTGCTGTGAATGCTCAGTTTTTGGCACTCTCCCTTGTGTGCTGTGCTCCCTTTCCTCCTGTACTGTGCTTATCAGACAATGCATCTGTGAAGACCCCCTGGTGAGAATAAAAGGGTTCAATAGCTACCTTTAAGACCTGTCTTTTGGTAAAGGAAACCAGGAAGAAATGTTTTCAAGCCTGGAAGATTGAAGCAATGTCTAGATCTAGAGATTCAGATTGGAAATCTGGACTCATCTTTTATGCAGCTCTGTGCTGGATGTTGCTGTCATTGAAGTAAAAGTAAAAAAAAAAAAAAAAAAAAAAAAATTCTCATTGAATTTGATGGGAGAAGTTCAAATCCTTTGCAGACTCCCAGTCTTGCATATTTACAGCTCTGAAAGAGCATGGCCTTAGGGGCAGTCATTTTGTAACTTTTTTCCTATTGAAACAAAATGCTCCTGTTGTGCTTTTGAAGGCTGACTAAATCACTAGATACTGTTTGAATGCCTCTCCTTGTTAGGTGACATCGGATGGGGGAAAAAACCCAACACCATCCCACCCCAAACAGCCTGAGCTAATTTTCATAGGAACCTTAATAATGATCATACCAAAGCGACCTTGGTGGAGTTAGCTAATAATTTAGCCTGCATGGTCATGGAGTTCTGAGCTTCTGTTAAAAGTCAAGCGATATGCCAAATAAAGCAACTAATTATTTTGATGACCACTTTCTTTGTGTCTGGACCAGTCTTCACTCTGTATTCGTCAGACTGGACAATCCCTAGGAGAGTCACTGATGACGACCTCCAAATTGAGATCATACACTATAGCCTATGATCACTGCTAGGAAGATTACACAATTGTGGATCATGGCATAAGTTATCTTGTGTTTTTCTGCCTTGTCTTCAGCATCCTTTAATTCTAATAAACATTAACATCACTTTAACTTCATCTTAATATGCATGGCAATGAAAAGCTACTTGGTAAAAAAAAAAAAAGTGTGAGCATTTTCTTATCAGCAGTCTAGCATGCCTTCTAAGAGCCAGGGCCTTATATCATAAAATCATAGGACCACAGGAAAATTCAGGTTGGAGGAGATGTTAAGAGTTTCTAGTCCAACCTCCTGTTCAAAGCAGGGCCAACTGTGAGGTCAGACCAGGTTGCTCAGGTTGTGCCCATTTGGGTCCTGAAAAACCCCAAGGATGGAGGTGGCAAAGGCTCTCTGGGCAATTTGTTCCACCAAGTGATTGTCCACATGGGGAATATTTTCTCCTTATATCCAGTCAAGTCTGTTTTGTTTTAACTGCCTTCTTTGCCTCAGTCTTTAATAG
>NW_009224558.1:0-34496 GCF_000690835.1 Fulmarus glacialis | reverse complement strand
TTAGTAACAAATACTCTTATTTTGTTTAGAGTAAAAACATATTAGTTTGGCCTCTTGTCTCCCTAATAAAATTCCCTCAAAGACTTCCCTTCATAGGGATACTAGCTCCTGTCCAGAGCAAAAACCATTTTGATTATTACGAATTGCTTCATTCCAGGAAACTTTCTTTTTAGATTGTGGCAAGAAAGGTGAATCACCTTAACTATCAGAGAGTAAAAATCAAAATGTTTCTGGTTTACACAGTTGTACCAGTGAGGATCAGAAATGACTGGGCTCTAATCCAGCTCCACTCTCTTCATAAAGAAAGGATATAAGAGTTGCACATCCACACCTGTGCATTTCAAATCTCTGAAGGAGGTGTCAGTCATCAGAGATGTGGACACGGTCAAGATCAGAAAGGATTTCTCCATCATCATTGTTCTGACATTTTACATTGTTCTTTATTGTAAATGTACAGGTTTTCAAATGGCATCTCCTAATCAGCACACACTACTGTGAGCATATCAATCCCTGTCCTCTGGTCTTTGGGCTCACTTTTTATAGAATTTTCAGTCAAGCTGAGGGGTTTGCTTTGAAACTTCAAAGCAGCTCAGTGCTCTTGCCCATTTATCTCCACAGTCTCCAAGATAAAGTTAACAGTGGCCAGTTTCACTCCTCAGGCAAAACAAACCTTTATATTTTTCTAAAATAAAAAAATAAATAAAATAAAACAGTAATGAAATATTCAAATACTATCAGGCACAAAAACCCACAGGTTTTATTATCCGGAATTACACTTTTGGAAGTATTTAGGCACCCAGATTCTAACAGGTTTTGATTTAAAATATATTGCCTTACTAACATGGACAAAACCCCCTCAAACCATTCCAATGCAATGCAACCATGTTACATGCACCGTTCTTCTCCTGAGCAGGAAATGACAGAGAATTGAACTATGCACAGACAATGTGTGTAGGTTGTTGGAAGGCTCTTGCTCTTTAGGAGCAGTTTTTTGACACATATTTTTTACTCGGCATTGCAAGGATTCAGTGGTGCAAGACCCCAGATTTTTAAAGGTAATCAAACATTCACTGGTGAAATAGAAATTCTTATCTCCCTTGGGGAAAAAGGAGGTTACTTTTTCATGGAATATCCTTAGCTCCTGTGGTGTATTCTGTCTATTTTGGCCTCTTCCCACGCTCTACTGACTAATTTTTTTTATGCGCCAAATCAAGAAAAGTAAGTAGAGAAGGAAGGAAAGGAAATATGTAGATATCGGACTGCAGGAAGAAAAAGGTCTTGGAAATCACTGAAGAACATCGTGGAGGGGGAGGTGATATGTCTTGAATGTGAGCTTGTAGGAGGAAGCAGGAGGCTTTCTCGGGCACCCAATGTGTGGGATGGACAGACTTACCAATACCATCTGCCACCAAAGCGTGGAGGTAAAAGAAGTCTGAACACTGTGCTGCTAATGCATCAATTGCAGGAATAGTACTAGAAATGTGACAATTAATGAAAGCACCTGCTGTTTAAGAACAGAGAGGTTTCCACCTTGTCGGGGTAGGAACCAATCTCTTATTCTCTTCTCCACAACAAAAATCACAGGTGAACAGTCAAGGAGGCTACCTTTGCATTTTTTCTGTGCTAACTCTGCAGCCACTACGGTGCAGGAGAACTCAAGACATTGAGTCCACATAAAATTAGCAGTAGAAATAAATGGCCCAGGAGGAAGAAAACAATTTGCTACTGTAGAGCAAATCAGGGAATCTGTGCATACAGTATTTGTTGCAATCTCAATAGAATAGAACAGGATTCACATTAAAATTCAAGAAAGTTGTTCAAACTAGAATATTTAATAACATTTTCACATGATGATAAGAGATTAATTTGCATCTTTGGATAAAATTGCATATAGTTATAAAGGTTACAGCATTGGAAATGTTCATCTCTGAATTTGGTAAGAACATTGTGAGCAGCATACATCCAAAGCCAGAAAAAGACCACACTATTTTTGTCCTACTTCCCTTCTGAAGGATACAATACAAAACTAACCCTAAAAGGGGCAGTTACAGGACAGTTGCAAATGTTAAAGAAATACAGCCGAATGCTACCTGCAGAATAAACTCATATAAGAAATAGAAAGCAGTAATTACAGTTCCCACGTAGATTCAAATCCACAGGGTAAAAAGCCTTAGAAAATATGTTGCATGTACACAAATTACCATAATCCTCCCAAAGCTCAGGTATTTTCACTTAATATCCTCATTACAGCAGGAAGGAAGAACAGAATATAGTGTGTAGAATCATTTTGTCATTTTATTACCTCATTCTATGGTTTTGCTTTTCTTTCTTAAGAAAATGTATTTTTCTTTCGGCCAAAAAAAAGAAAATCCAAACAGAACATCATTCCTTTCAGATGATGCACCATATGAAAACAGTTCTAGATTTTACACATACAGAACAATGTACTTATGCTTCTGATGCTATCATCTTAAGTTCTGGGACACAAAATCTTGTTTACAGAACTATAAACCTCCGTTTCTCAGAGGCATAATGGAGGGAAGAGAAACAATATAAACTCTGCTTTCTCTCTCTTTCCTTCTGCTGGGAACTTTAATCTACCTGTGAACCACCTCTTCAGCCTTCCAAGCAACCAGTCATTACTTAATTATCTTCTCCAGCTGAGCATCCCATTCCCGGGGAATAATTTTATTTTGATTATCATTTTCTTGGTTGAGCTTATCTGTGTCATTTTGTAGGAGATTGCCAGTGATTTGAGTAACTTTTAAGTAATTCATACATTTGTAAGACGTATTTAGTAGCTTGGACTTCTCCCTTATCTTCAGAATATGCAGTGTTGCCTTTAATGCCATTTCCCAAATATAAGTCTGGTTTTCATTCAGCTGAGCCAGTGATACGGTTAAGCACCCTCTTCTAAGTTATTTCTCACAGTCTCCACTAAATCTTTCATGTCTGACTGCATAGTCCCTTAAGTGAAGCAAGTGGATGACTATTTGAGTTTACCAGGCACCAGACATCTATTTGGACCTTTCTATCCCTTCATTTCTTAGTTGGGCAGCAAAACTTGTGCATTTTGATCTCTGCTGCTCTACTAACAATGCACAACATATAATAAACTTTGTTTCAGGTCATCAGTCCTGCTTTAGAAAGTCAAGACTACAGTTTTTACGCTAAAATATAGCTATGTCGCCTTTTAAAAGCCACGACAGCCATCAGAAACAGCTTCTCGGTGACCCTGCTTTAGCACTGTGCTTCAGGAAAATGCAGCCCATTATTTTCTCCCTGACTCCCAGGGAGGTAGGTCATCCATTCCCAGATTTTGCAAATGAGACTGTGTCCAGGGCTGGACACCAGACCACTCACCTCCAGAGGAAGGAAGGGGACAGAGTGACAGGATCATCTCCTTCCATCACATGCACACAGGTTGCAACAACGGCCATGGAGGTTCTGCTGTTGCAAGCCCAATGACATATTATTCTATGTGCTGCCACTTTTGCAAATTATGTTTGCACCAGTGTCCTCACCCGAAGTTTGTCCTACACATTTTTATGAACCAGAACACAATATTGCCTAATTTCTGCCGGGAAATCCCACAATTTCTTCTATTTAATATCTTTGCCATGAGTATTTTAAATTGTGATTAATTTAGTTTTCCCTTTTATTGATTATCTGACTTCTAAATTAATGCATACACTAACAAATATCTGTGTTTATTTTTCAACTTCTTTTCACCTCAGGAGACCACAGAATACATATTTAATTTATAATAAATTAATTAAGTAATTAAGCAATAATAAATTAACAAAAATCACATCATAACATTCTATTGAAAATGTCTAATTAAAACTACAGCAAACATATAAGCAATCAGAAATGTATACATCAAGCATTTGTTTGCAAGCACTGAATTTTCAGTTCCTTCAGTAAGTTCAGAGTTACAGTCAAACAGCGCAAGCACCCCCGTTTGCTGACAAAGCACACGCCGTTACAGGTGTCCATTTCTCCAGAGCTTTTAAGACCAGGGAAAAGCAACCCCTGAACTGTGGCGCTGCTTTGATTTGCACGGGGAGCCAGAGAGACTTCTCTGTGTCAGCGAAACACAAGGCCTTGGAGAGCACCAAACATCAAAGATTTCCAATTATTTCAATGTTCAGAAGGCATGTCTTTCAGATAGGGTCCACAAAGGGAAAATTAATTCTCCAATTTATGTTTTTTAAGGTGAAAAGTGCAAAGTAAATCCTATCTCAGCAGCATAGGCTGAAAGTCTCAAATAAGAAGGTAAAAGAAATATCCTCTTCCCTTTTCCTAAGCCCTTCCCCAATGACATCCCTGCAAATGAGATCATACTGGAGATTTTAAAGTATTTCCTGAAGTACCAGGCAGCATCAAATCCAGACTTTCTATCTGTAAGGACTTTAACACTGTCTTTTTGACCCAAATCAATGTAAACATTTAAAACTTCCAAGGTATGAGAAGTGTTGCTAAATGTTGATACAGAATTCTCAATATATGACATATAAATCTGCACTGATTTGAAACTTTCATATTATAAATTAGATTAAAGTACCTGTACATGCAGTGACATAGTTCCTTATGGCTGTCATAATCTGGTTGTTTATGAACTCTTGTCATAGATATTGATGGCTCCTGCAATTATGCAGCATAGTTGGGGGCAGTTTACCCACATCTGGGGGATGTGATTTTTAGCGAAGAAGACAGAGAAATTGGGCCATGTTCACTATTCTGCTAAAGAGTTGGGCTAGGCAATTCAGGGAATTTTTTTACTATGCAGTACCTTATAGGAAATCAAAAAGTCTTACATAAGAAATACTGAACATTTTGCCTTCTGCCAAGCAATCTCTGAATTTTGCCCAACCTGTCAGAGGACAGGAAGACTGATTAGTTTGTGCATGAAGAGAAAATAGATTTTTCAGGCATTAATTTTTAAATGGGAGCTTATCACTAATCTTGCTGAGGATATGCAATGAAATTCATAGTATTCTAAAAGCCACATTTTATTCTAAATGTATGTATGTGTATATATCTACATATACGGACACACATCATAGCCTTATCTAGCAATGCTGTTTTTCTTCACTTTTACAGGATGCTGATAATATTAATCTCTGTAAACACTGTAAAAGGAAGTATGTTTTCTAAGTTTCATCTGATATTTCTTTTATCCTTTTCTTCACCTTAATTTCTGTATGTTAACAGATGTCTGAGAATGAAGTCTGCTAACTGATTTTGGATCACAGACACATCAGTTGGTTGAAATAAATAAGAATTGGAAGACTGCTTGAATAAGGAGAAACAGGTTTTGCTAAAATAGATAATTAAAGATACCACTAAGGAAATAATGTTGTGCTTCTTAGCTGAATTGTACAAAACTAAAGGTAGTTGAGTTGTCCACATAATGAGACATGCAATGACTGTACAGATATCTGCTCCAATGCTGCCCTGCACAGTCCATTCAGAGATGGTTGTTTCATCTTTTTCAGGCGTTTTCTATAATCACCTCTATGCATTTTAAGGTTTTCAACAATGTATGAGGGAAACCTGCTGGAAATATAAGGTCTAATTCTTTTCCTAAGTGAAAAGACCACATAAAGAGTGGTGTTACTTCAAGCAGTTCTGTCCTTCATCTGTCCAGAGGAATTCCATATTCAACTGAGCACAGTGAAGAAGTGTTATAGTATCAACTTCTGAATTCTTATCAGTCATTGCATACCACCAATGGGATTTTCCAAACTTCTTAAGGGACTGGATTTTCTATTTATCATTCACCTTTAATATTTTATTAACCATTGGATTAATAAATCTGGTGGGTAACTTTGGAAGTTTCAGCTCACGTCATTTTCATTTTGATCTGTTAGTCCATCCATAATACTTTCCTCTGTGTATAGTAGCCTATCACGTGTTCTGTATTTTCTTCTTTAGCAGAAAACCAAATCAATTCGGGTTGTGCTTCATTGAAACAATAACACTCCTAAACGAAGACAGAGCAGGGGAGCTGCCCTCTGCAGTGAACATCAGCATTGCTTCCTCGAAAGGGTGATTTTTTCATCAAAATCCTCCTTACTGGTTTGATCATACCTTTCACACCTTTTCTATAATCCTAAATATTTTAAGATATCAGAGGTATCCCCTTCTTGCTTACAGTTTCTACTGTGAAATTGCTAAACACAACCATAAAACTAATTATTCAGCTACTCGGTTACTCTGCTTAGAGCTCTTACTCAAGGTCCAACAGCTTTTGCCCATTCCAGGTGTTCATAGAATCATAGAATCATAGAACCATAGAATCATTTAGGTTGGAAAAGACCTTTAAGATCATTGAGTCCAACAGTTAACCTAACACTGCCAAGTCCACTGGTAAACCATGTCCCTAAGCGCCACATCTACAAGTCTTTTAAATACCTCCAGGGATGGTGACTCCACCACTTCCCTGGACAGCTTCTGCCAGTGCTTGATAATCCTTTTGGTGATGAATTTTTTCCTAATATCCAGTCTAACCTTCTAATATTTTACATCAGTGTTGGGTGCTCCCATGTCAAAGATATACCTTCCTTATGCCTTCCTTATATTACTCTAAGCAATTAAAATTTCAAAACTACAGGAAAATTGTGGATAAAGTTGGAGGGGAGAAGGTCATGTGCAAGCAGTCCACAGGATGAAATGCTCTGTAAGGTACGAAGTGCTTCAGTATTTTAATAAGAGAATCCTAATTAAAGTGTCAATCACAGTCTCTGGAAAACTGACCTCTGCAGCGTCATACAATAACAAAGACTGTTGTGCTAAAATACAGAACTGTTGGATGAATTTTTCTTGTTGCCCTTTTCCCCTTAGATTTTGCAGACATATGTACCAAATCTCACTGACTTCAATTTATCTCCAATACATCCTCCCAGATCCGACTTTTTGTCTCTGACTTTCCATGCACCCGATAAAAGCTTGGTAGAGTAGCTTTTTCTCTATCACTCCACTCTACCCACTGCAGTTTAATGTTTTACATTCAGGGTTTCAGACACTTTCCTGATTTCTTTTGACTTCTGGCAGAAGTCTAACACAGTTCTACTTTCAGTGTTATGCAGCAGAAACCATGGCCTCATTCAGTTCTGGCTGACTGCACCAAAGGTATTTCTAAAGTAACTTTCGAGAGAAAAAAAAAAAACAACCTAGTATTGAAATGTAGATGGGCATCTTCTTTTACATGATTGCAGGTTGAGTGTTCAATGACCTATAAAAGGCAAGGCAAATGTTGATTTACTTACTGTAAAAATTCTCCCACCCAAAGGTCTGTGTCTTTCCATAAGAGAAAATAAGGACATTGTGGATGTTCTTACACTGATTTTTTTACTTCAGAGTCAATCCGGATTTTTTGTTTCATTTTCTGGGAATTTTTGCACACACAGCAATTTTGCTAATGGAAGATGGGGGGGGGAAACTTGATCAGATGCTTCTTTTAAAGAATTTTTACAACAATTCATCTGTCAAGTATGGAAGACAGGTGGAAAAGGAAATTGCTTATATTTTATGAAAGGTTTCTTACTGAAGGGAGGAAAAAAGTAGTTATGAGTCACCTAAAGTGTAGACAATTATCTTTCATGGAGACTGGGCAGCAGTTTTTCAACCTTTTCCACCATGTGTCTCCCTAAAGTGTTCCAGTAGACTCCAGTAGGACAAAATTAAGCACACTGAATTTCACCCAGATTTTCAGTCACTTTAGTTACTGTGTCTTCCACAGTCTCAAAAATTTGAAGCTCACATGTCAATAACTTTTTGCGTCCATTGACTACAAATTTTCCGTTGGTAGGCTACTAATCTGAAGCTTGCCCGGCTGCATAACAACAGAAATTGTGTTTTCTGATTGGCATTTCCGGACCAGACTGAAATGAGATGATTTACACACCTACATGAGCACATCACTACTAACTGCCCAGGCACTTGCATCAACAGTCTCAGCAGAAGGCCTGAACGGACAAAGAGGCTACACCAAGGGCAGTTCTCCAGGTCCAGAGAGGAACACGCTGGTGCTGCAGGCAGATGTTATCCATATTACCAATGTCTGGTCCATACCTTTCCTCTTGGACAATTGGAAAATCATTTTTCCAGGCTATGAGTCCGATACGTTTCGTATGCATTATACCCAGTAACAGAAAAATGCACTTTTATGTTGCCTCCCCATTGAATGCTTTCATGTTTGTTTAGCAAGTTGAAAGAATGAGGAAAAACAAAAAACAAAAGACCCTAGAAATCTTTTGAAATCCGTAAGTTTTCACTTTTTTCTTTTGCTACAAAGGAAAATATTTATAATGTAACCGTTTAAAAACACCTTTAAAGCTTTATGTTTTTGCCAAAGTCGAATGAAACAAATTCACTGAATATCTTTAACAGTGATATGGCTGTAAAGAGGGAAACAGTTTTGTGTCGGTCGCCGATAAACTATTTATTTAAAAACTTAAAACAAAACAAAACAGCCTGAAACCCATGGATCCACTTGAGAAACAAAAAGAGCTGCCTGTTCAGAATTAGTCTCACATTGTGAGCAAGTTCCCCAGAAGCTGACTATGGTCGATACTTCATGTAAAACCTGGAGTCCTGTGCAAGCATAGGTGTGGACTCTGTGTCGGGCATTTTTACTTCAGGTAAGAGGTTCATTATGGGTTGGAAAAAAAGGAGGTTTGCCCTTAAGCCGTATATGCATGAGTAGGACTCTAGGAAATGCAATCTCAAAATGGCTAATTGGAAGAGAATGCAGATGTTTTATTCAGTTGCAAATGCTGGCACCGCTATTTGGATGAGACACTGACAGGATTTCATTCTTTTGTGAATTACAAAGCAGTGATGGAGTGAGCAGGCATTGACAGTGTTCGTGGAAATAAAGCAGAGCCTGTGCACTAAAAACATTCTACTGCCAATTTAGACATTTCATCACCTCACACTGAAATTTGCGTGACAATTGTAGAGCAAGAAACCATTCAGCAACAGAGAAATAAGTGCCCCCTCAGAAACACCCACCTGCCCACATACAGACTTTGCTGTACTTCATGAGATACGCTTCTCTGTTCTAATCCCACTTTATGTCTCAGTATGGCTCATTGTAACCCTCTCTCTTATATTCTTTTCAGACTGGAAAACAAAACAGGACATCTTTAATATTCAGGGCCTGCTTCTGCTCCGTTGAAGTGGTTGAGTTTTTAGTAGGAGTGGAAGCAAGTTTTTGAAAAATATATTAAAGTTACATGGGAACTACCTGTACCAGACTGTCGACTGAACTACTCTTCAGCTACTGGATCAATTACATGTGTAGATCAATGTTTGAAGGTGAATGAGGTAGATGTGGACATGCATCAGATTCATTTCAGGCACGTTGCTTTGTACCTTTTCATTTATGCTGTCAGTCAGATCCTCGATGACAGCTTTCTGCCATTGCAGTGAAAGGGTGAGCAGTACGGAGTCTGCCGTTTGACAAAATGGTAAGTGTATCTCTAAGGCCTTGCTATCAGATCAAAAAGGTCATGATCGCATGATACAAAGCATTGGTATGCTATAAATTCACACTACTGGTTCAAATTTGTTCAAAAATGTTGATGGATTAACTTTTTGCCAGCAGATTCTCTGACAGATCAGCTATCACCAGTCCTGCAGCAGCTGGCACAAAGCCATCATAAGAGCATAAACACGACATAAAGTCTATATTGGGTGATGCGGCTCATTTAACAGAAAGGCACTTTGATCCGAATCATATTTGTACGGCTGGGTGATTTGGAAGTGCAACAGATTCAGTATTAATCACGGAAGTGCAGCTTGTCTTCCTGCAGTAAAAAAAAAAAAGACAAACCCACAAAGGGAGTAAATAAAATACGCTCATGTCCTGCAAGACAAACGGCACGCTACCTCCGCATCGCGCTGCAGCTGGCAGCTCGCTGGGCACCTCGGGAGCACATTCACCAAACAGCAGCAGCTGAGCAGGGCTGCCCGACATTGATTTGCCCCAGTTGCAGAACGTGATTGATGCCCATTCAACTCAGTGGAAGCAACTGATTTGCTAATTAGTTCCTCTTTTCAGCACATTTACATAGCGCATATTCACGGTGACGTGCTTCTTGGGAATAAGTTTCCACGGGTTGGCTTCAATTCTTCATCACTGCTGCTCGACATAAATGGAATGGTCTGTCTTTATGGCAGTATCCTCTCCACCTAAGACCTGAATGCTGACTCTTCTTTAATTTCTATTTGCTGAGACACTCACAATTAATATATTGTGTTATTCGTGTTTCCCATGCATTATTGCTTACATCAGAGATAGACCCCAGGATGCATGAACATGACAGGGGTCGTTATTTTGCTGAGGGCCATATAGAAGTAAACACAATCACTGTCCAGTAGAAAGTGGAAATAGAGGAGTCATTTGTCTTTGCCACATCACAGTTTCCAGACTAGAAGGTTTAGATCAAACTGACATGGTCATCTGTCATGTGAATACACCCATGCTGAAAAAAAAACATGGACTGATGATAATGAGACAGAAATTCAGAAAGATTATCACATGTGGGCTGCTGCAGGAGCACAAGGTGAACAGAATTGGTTCAAAGCAAAAAATTACAGGAGTGATTTTGATGAAAGACCAGTTGTGGCACAAAATTGGAATGAGACAACAGAACAGATGATGAGACATAACTTTCCTGTACAAAATGCGAAATTGTAAGAGCACTCTGATGGGACAGATACAGGGTACTGCATTTTGCAAGACAAATTAAAAGAGGAGAACAGCCAGGTAAAATTGCCCGTTATTTAACAATAAACTAAAATTAATATTTTTCCATTCTGACATTTCAAATGATATGCCTAGTTCTTAATTATTTAACTACTGTCTACTTGTATAATTACTTCTTAATTATCAGAAAGTATACCTGGGTAGGGAAACAGAATTAAACATGTTTTTGCCACTTTTATAGAGGTTAAGGTTGTATGTAAAGTATTAATAAAAACCTAAAAGAGAGATAAATAATATTAATTGTGTCTTTCTTAAAAGAGAATAACTGAGTCACTTTTTTTGTTGCTTTGCTGGTTTCATTATCTAAGTATTTATATTGTTATTTTCAAAGGAGCATGAATGCAAAATTAGCATCTGCATTCCCAGTTGCCTTAAGTTTATTGAAAATTCTCATTTATTGTTCAAATCTTGTAAGTGACAACTGGTGATGACCAAATTAATAGGTAACTTGGCAAGTGGATATTTGATAAACTGCTTTGAGAAATGTGAAATATCTCTTTTCTCCATCCGTGGTGAAAACTTAAACTGAATCCATACCTGAAAAAATTCTGATTAAATAAAAGAGTACCTGAGGCTTTTTGGGGTAATGATTGAACACAGGGCTTTTCTGAAACAATGGTCTCATACCTCCTGTCATTAGAAAAACATAATTTATAAAATAAAAATATTGGTCAAATAGTAGTGAGCTTTTAGGAAGAGTGTCTGCTCATGGTTCACAAAGAACCATGAGTTTCTCTTGTACACTGCATTATTCTGAGTTTAAAAATGAAGTATCTCTTTAGTCTAAAAATTTAGAAGGAATTACCTGCAAAGTGGTAACACTTTCCTACCTTTCCTATCAAGCTTATAAAGATAATAACAGTATGTTATACTAGTTATTCTAAAGTCATAGCATCATAGAATGGTTTGGGTTGGAGGGGACCTTTAAAGGTCATCTAGCCCAACCCCCCTGCCATGGGCAGGGACATCTTCAACTACATCAGGTTGCTCAGAGCCCCATCCAACCTGACCTTGAATGTTCCCAGGGATGGGGCATCTACCATCTCTCTGGGCAACCTGTGCCAGTGTTTCACCACCCTCATTGTGAAAAATTTCCTCCTTCTATCTAGTCTAAATCTACCCTCTTTGAGTTTAAAACCATTCCCCCTTGTCCTCTCGCAACAGGCCCTGCTAAAAAGTTTGCTGCCATCTTTCTTATAAGCTCCTTTAAGTACTGAAAGGCTGCAATAAGGTCTCCCCGAAGCCTTCTCTTCTCCAGGCTGAATGACAAATACTTGTAATATAAATAAAGCAATTAGAGCAGAATTTTATCTAATACAAACTAGAATGTCTTTGCATAAATCAGTTTATTCCCCCAAACAAAGTGTCCTGCTGTTTTTAAGTGGGAGATCATTCCTTCTCCGTCAAAATAATGAAAGGTTAAAAGTTAAAAGGCGGCCACGCCAGATATGAATGAGAAGATAAGGTAGGTTTAGGAGTTGTTGGGTTCTTTTTTTTTTGCTACAAATGAGAGTAGGTAGCACTGAGATTGGTATGTTATAAAGTAATTAGATTTTTTTTGAAAATTCAGAACAGTGCCCTTTCTGGATAGACACACACACACACAAAGCTATCTCTGTTATAGAGCAGGTGAGTCCAGTTCCAGTACTTTTCTAAATAGCAAAGCAAGCACCAGCTACTGACTTGCAATCAAACACAGCATCCTTCCCAGCAGGGTGGCTAACCGTGGAAATATGACCTCGCTCTAGGCAGTTTTGCCTATTGCCAGAGTGACTGACAAGTCTATGAATGTGATCTGCTCTTCCCTCGTTTGTAGCTGAGCCTTTTGATACGCTTGATAGTGGAAGCTGCTGTAGTGATCGGCAGCATCTGGCAGTGGGCTAATACAACAGAAGTAAGGAAAAACATAAAAAGCTGTGTTAAATACTTGTGTGGGAAAATTAGGTTGGTTGATCTTATGATGTGATATTACTAAGTGATAGAGTATTTTTAATGGCATTCTGCTAAACAAAAGCTGAATTATTGGTAAAAAACCCAATATAATTGATCATTTAACTAAATAATAAAAGTATTTTCACACATGGAGTAATGCATAATATTCATCCGCCGTAAACTTTACTGAGGCCAAATTTGTGTGATACCAGAGATCCATTTGACGATGTCTGTGCTGTCCTATGCCTTGTGCAGTATTAAGTTACTGAATTACAAGGTATTATGAACTCATCCATGAGCAACTCTTATGTTAAGATTTACATTGCAAGTGCAGCTATGTGTAGAGAAATAATCTGCTCTTGGGAATATTTTAGGAGGACAGTCATTCAAAATCCATGTACTTTTGTCCTCAGATTGCAATCCAAGGACAGGACAAAAGGTAGTAGAGTTTATACTGAATTTTCTAAAGAGAGAAAAAAAAAATCAATGCCAAATTTTGTGTTTGAATTTGAGGCAGAATCTGCTGGATTTCAGAAGGGGCTTTCCCCAGGCCAGGTAGAAGACTGGTTTCTGCCCCAGATCTCAGCTTAGGGCAGAGGCATTTGGAGGGTGCATCAGATCCGAGGAATCTGCAAAGGGAAGGTGGAAAACCATCACTGTTGCTGCATGTTGCAAAGCATGGCTGCCAAAGGATCCATTCCAGCAAACACTGAAAGCTTCCAAAGAAACTGAAAAAATCTTGCTTTCAGTCTTGACAAGACCAAAATTGTTTTTCAAAATGAAATTTCCAGCTGTTCAGTTTTCGGTTAGTCTACTCTACTCAAGACATAACAGCTCTTGTTTCCTTCCCACACCTGTGATGCTGATACATCCCTGTTAGACCTCTGGTAGACAGAAAAGGGAGGAGGAGCAAACCCAACATGGAAAAAGTTGAGAAAAGAATTAATTTGCTATACTTCTCCATCACAATAGGTTTAGAATAGTGAGCAGTCAAATATTTTTACAGCATCTTCAGACAATGATCAGATGGATTGTTCCCTACCCGTACTTTTACAGCTGAAAACCAATGTGAAAAACCAATGTCTTTTAAGCCACACAATAGCTCCAGGAGTTGCCTATACTAATGCCTTAAATCTGCAACAGAAAATGAGCCTATTAATCAGTGAAGGAAAGGGTTAGAGACTGTCCTGATTTTGTGCAGACGTGCATATCTTTTAGCCTGTTTTGTAGTATAACTGAATAAAAGTTTATGACCCTCCAAGTTTTATTTTTTCAGAGCCCCATTTAAAGGGCTGTGATATTCTGGTGGTTTGATCCAGAAAATAGATAGTCTCTGCTGCTGACAGCTAGCAAATGATCTAGCAGATGCTTGGGATCTGCAGCTACAGAGCCCAGCCATGATTTTAGAGTGAAGAATTAAAATCTTTTCCCTTCAGCAGCTAAGAAATGCCTCATTAGTGCTATAAAGGAAGAACTGAAGGCACATCACTACTATAAATAGTACTCTACGTCTCTCGTTAGCTCAAGTCATTAATAGCCTTAGGAAGGAATGAATTGCCAGACTGATAGATATGTTTTTTACGTCCACAGAACCTGGTGATGTGGGTTGTTTGCAAATGTTCTCCCCATTTATCATCTGTCCTCGGCTTCTCCTAGACTCCCTATCAAAAGCCAAAAAGGCTTTTTTTTAAAAGTGAATATAGACTTCTAATTTACAAAAAGGGAGACTCTTGAACAGAACAAAATCAGCTGTTCCCATGGTTATGTTTTGTTTCAGTTATGGAAAACATTACCTATGCAATGGTTCTATTCTGGTAGTATTTGTGCCCAAATGGGATTTCCTCTCCCAAGCCTTATGCTAAAATTGCCTTGACAAATATTAAGCTCAAATTTCAGGAAGATTGTACTCTTTTAAAAATAAAGTCTTAATTAACAACAAAATAATCATCTGTGGGTCCCTAACAGACCTATCTTTCCCTTTCAGAGAAAAACTTGGTGGAATAGCTTCATGTAATGCTCAATTTTAATGCCAGTGCTTCCAGATTTTTTAACATCCTAAGTCAGGACACTCCTTTTCAAGGACAATTACAATATTAAATGCTACTTGCTTATTTAATTGAGGGGGTGAAGGGGTGGTCTCTCAGTAACTTCTAATGTATCCTCGTTGAAAAGTAATATTATTAGTTTATTTGCAAGAGTGCCATTTAATTATTAAGTCCTCCCCAAGTGTGTATTTTTATGCATGACGTGTACATCTCATTTACAGTAAGATATAAAGAAGGTATATCCTCTTTTTCTCCACAAAAAAGGTTTATCTACTATAATGTACAACAGATCATTATACTGTTTATAAGATGATGTTGCCTAACATACAGCAAGAACTTTCTTTCCCAAGTTAGGCAGTTTCTTGAAAACTGTCTGAAAGGAATTAAAAATCTCAAGCATTTTTAAAAGGCTTTTCATTTCAAAACTTTCCTTTTACTGTGAGTTTGAATGCAATGTGGAATTAGAAAGTAAACAATACATATTTTTATTTCCAAGCATCCAGCTCCAATTAAACATCATAAATTAAGTCTGGTGCACTCAGGGTTGACTAAATTGGTAAGGAAATAAATATTGTCGTGGAAATTTTAAATGAGGAGGTTTATGTTACTCCACTAACATCCTTTTCTGCGGGAGAAAATGTCTCACTTCTTCTAAGTGCAACATAACAATAACCTTGCAAACCTAAAGTGTAACGTGCACTTTTGCTGTTAATAGTTATAATCCATAGATTTTTGGCATGCTATTTTGTTTATGAAGTCTGTTATTAGGCAAAAAGTTAACAAAAATATGACCTACTGCTAGCTCCTTGGGAAAAGCACAGTTTAAGCATTTTAATGGGTTAGCATCCAATTTTATATATCAACAGAAATATTTTAGGAAGGAATCCCTAAGTTGCTGTATGGCTGGGTGCCATTAAAAAATCAAATCATAGAAGAAAAGGCTCCAACCAACTGACGTACATGTTCTATGTTGAATTTATGATATTCGGACGGCTTCTCTGTTTCATTCATTCCCATCCAAATTTGAAGTATTAACTCAGATCTTACTTAAAGTCAGTGGGAGTTTTGCCAGGCTAACAGTGGAGCTGAGATAATTAAGGACTTTGGGATTTGGCCTGTGTTGAGAGATTACATGGATCAAAACCCTGAAAGGACAAATCCCCTACTTACTTCTTTCTGAGCCAGTATTATGTGGCTTGGCGCATGGTGTCATTTTTTTTTAATGTCAAAGCCCAGGCTCAAGTCTAGAGAAATCTAGAAAGATGAAGGCAGAGACTGAAGTGTTTTCCACTGAACTTCAGTGATCCTTAAGCTTGTGGGACAGTAAGATGTTATAAGAGGTTATTTTATTCAATTACCTTACCCTCTACATTTAACAGCATGCATAAAGGATAAGAGATTGTTTCCTAGCCAGACCTTTCATTTCTGTGGGTTTTGCGGATCCATACAACTTTAAGAGCCAGCCCAAAATACTTGGTTTCCAATTATTTCCCTGAAAGTCTTCCTCTTATTTTGTGAGAATGAACAATTTACAACATTTGAGTCGAAAAGATTTCTTGACTCCCATTTTCATTTATCCACCGAAAGGTGATCTAAAGTTCTAAAAAGAAACATACTTAGCTGAACAAAGCAACAAATGTTTTTCACAAAAGAAATGGTGAAACCACTTAGTCATAGATGAATTCATAAGTAAACTTCAAACTGCAGTGTGTTTATGTATCATATCATACTAACAGACATTTTGTCAGTGATTTATAGCCAGCAAATACTACTGCAGAGCATGCTTCCCATCCATAATTATTTTTATAACATACAGAGGATTTACTAGATTGGCAGGAACATTTGTTTTCTCTCTTTGAATAAATGCCTATGCTGACATAATCATTCAACAGATTCATTTTCACCAAATGACTTTAAACCCAGAGTGCTTGTAAACTTGAAAATATTTGAGAATTAACATTTTAGCAGGTAAAAATTGCCTTCTCAAAGTTGGTAGAACATCTAACTATAGAAAAATTTACAGAGCTCTTTATTGCCAAAAGATTTTTTTCTAATATATCAACCTTGTTACCATAGAAAGTCAGTGAATGTAAAGGAATATTTCATGTGGGAGAAAGACATAAACTACTTACTCTTTTATGTTTTTCAGCAAATATTAAAACCTACATAACAGGGTCTATGATTACCAATTTACGTCACTGTGAATTCATTGACTCAGGAAGCAACTCCACCAGTTTTCAACAGGGCAATGAATAGAAAGTGGGACATTGATATTTTATGCTTTATTTTTCTTTCTTCTTCAACCGTTCTATGCATGATTTCCATCAAAATATCCAAGGATATCAGAAGATAAAACAAATAAGCTAAGTCAGCTGCAAAAGCTGATAATCTAAATGCATTACAATCAAAACCCCTTTGTACTAAGCTTGCTCCAGAAAGCATGAATTCAAAGAAGGTTGCTTGAAAGTAAGTGAAGTAAAACTTCAACTTACATGAAAGTAAGTTGAAGAGGTGCCTGCTGATACAGTGACTGAGAAAAGCATAAAACCCCAATATACCAGATTAAGACACTGTTCAATAAATCCATCATACAGTCTCACACTGTATCTGAAGACTCTATCTGCAAGGTGCAAAAGCTCCGCTTGAGCTGGGACGCCTCTCAAGGTTGCTCCTTGAGGCAGAGATACCTCTTGCCAACTGCAGATCTTTGGTAAGTGACCAATATCGCGCATAACCTTGCATTATAGTGCACTAAGATTCTGTATTGGTAACTTTGATTTGTGCCTTGGTAACTTTGATTTTGTCTTGGTAACTTTAACTTGTGCCTTGGTAGTTTTGAATCATTGTTCAAATGATTGTGCTGTACCGTAGTAGAACGAACCTTGCCATCAAACTTTGTTAAGTCGCACTTTTACAACATCATATTGAAACTACTTTTGCTAATAGCTTTGATGGTGATTCTTTAAGCGATCTAAATCACCCATTTGTGACATTTTTTATGATACTTTTATTACTCCACATGAAAGGT
This sequence comes from Fulmarus glacialis, assembly GCF_000690835.1. Classification (NCBI taxonomy): domain Eukaryota; kingdom Metazoa; phylum Chordata; class Aves; order Procellariiformes; family Procellariidae; genus Fulmarus; species Fulmarus glacialis. The sequence continues at coordinate 16,711 of NW_009224558.1, read as the reverse complement.
TTCATTCATATGTAGGTTAAGGAATTCCAGCATCAGAAGTCCTCTTTTTCCTGTGTTTTAATTCTGTCACTTTTTCCTGTTTCACTTCCAAGAAGTTCCGCAACTTAATTACATTCTGTATGAGGAACCACCTCTTTCTTTATTTCGAAGCTGCTATTTTCTAGTTTTATTTGATGTTCCCTAGTTCTGGTGTTCATAAAGATCATGAACAATCATTCCTTATTTACCTCCACTCTTGTGAGACCCCACCTGCAGTACTGCATCCAGTTCTGGAGTCCCCATGACAAGAAAGACATGGACCTGTTACAGCTGGTCCAGAGGAGGGCCACAAAAATGGTCAGAGGGATGGAACACCTCTCCTATAAAGAAAAGCTGAGAGAGTTGGGGTTGTTCAGTCTGGAGAAGGCTCCAGGGAGACCTTATTGCGGTCCTTCAATGTATAAAGAGGGTTTATAAGAAAGACAGAGAAAGACTTTTTAACAAAACCTTTCGTGACAGGACAAGGGGCAGTGGTTTTAAACAGAAAGAGGGTAGATTTAGATTGGACTTAAGGTAGACTTTTTTTTGTGATGTGGTTGGTGAGACACTGGACCAGGTTGCCCAGAGAGGTGGTAGATGCCCCATCCCTGGGAACATTCAAGGTCAGGTTGGACGGGGCTTTGAGCAACCTGATCTAGTGAAAGATGTCCCTGCCCATGGCAGAGCGGTTGAACTAGATGAAGGTCCCTTCCAACCCAAACCATTCTATGATTCTATACCTTTTCTGAGCTGCTCCTATTTCTATAAAGCTCTGTAATACTACATTTGAACCTTCTGTTTTGCAGGCTGTAGGGTCTTTCTCTGTTTAGTAATTGCTTATATAGACCTTTATTCATTCTCATTCTCTCATATGGATGACTCCCAGATATGTCTTTTTGGAGGAGAGATCAGAAATTGAGGCACAGTATTCACAAGCTATTGGGTTCACCTTGGATTTGTTAAGCAGCCTAATGATGTTTTGATCCTTACTCCTCTACTAATTATTCTGAATATTTCAATTACTTTTCTGACAATGATTGAGCACAGAGCTGATACTTTTCATGGAATTATCTAATATAATCCAAGATCTCATTCCAGAGTACTAGCAGTAAACTTTCAGTCGTTCATTATACTAGTCAAGTTAAACTGTTTCTCTCCATGTGCTTTACTTTACTTTTACTTACACTGAATTTCACCTGCAGCTTAATTATCCTGTCATTCATTCTCAGCAGTTCCTTCTGCAATCCTTGGCCCCAATTTTCACTACTCACAGCACCTTCATGTAACCTGTAAATTCTGATGTGCTCAAAATAAATTTCAGTGTTGCTTAAATTGCCAAACACCACAATTGCATAAAAAAGTATCTGAAAATTTAACAGGCAAAATGTGAAGGGCTAGGTTGGACTCATGCTTCAGAGAGCATAGGGAGCAATTCCACATAGACATGGAATGTTTCCTGCTTACCTATTTTTTCCAAGAGAATAGAAATTCTGTTTGAAATTTGGACATAAGGAATGTAATTATCTGATATTAGATAATCATATTATTCTTTCTGTAAGAAGAACAATAATCTTTCATAACAGTTTTATGAACTAACAAACATATAGGAGAGCGTAAAAAATGAAATTTGATAACAAATTATATTGTCAGGTCCTAAAATAACAATTACACATGGAGAACCATTTCAAATCAGTTTATAATGGCAAAATTCAGCTCTAGTTTTGGCATATACTGAAAGTTGCATTTCTTTCAGATAAATATATTTTATCCACTGATGGGTAACAGTTTTGATAGCAAAATAATTCCAGTCTGCCTGTCACAATATATATAGAATTAGATAAATGTGCTTGGTTAGAAAAAGACAAAGAAAACAAATGCATGAGCATATTAGCATAACTTTGGTTTTAAGGTTACAATGACTATTTTCTTAATTTTAATTGAAAAACATATATTTATTTATTTTTATTAAATGGTAATCCCTTGCACCTGACAATATCTGGAGATGCAATCTAGTAATGGAAAATTAAAATGTGCAGTTTCAGCTACAGGGGCTTATCTTCAATAATGGAGCTATCCAAGCAAAACTTTCCTCTATTGAGACTTTCACTAGCAGATGGTCTCTGTCCAGAACGAAAGCCTACTGAGGTAAAAAACTTCTTTGCTGATAATCTTGCTGAATTTTTTCTATTTATGCCCCACCTTCTAGACTCATTAAATTTCTGGAGGTGCTCTTTCCTGTCTGTTCACAATGAGAGCCAAGTAATGCATAGTAGACATTATCATTTATGCTTGACAATATTTTATACAACTTTTTTCATGCTCTTTGCCTGACTGTTAAGCAACTATACAGATTACACCTAAATGAAAAAATCAGGTTTAAATAGACTGCTGATTTCAACCAGTATTTTCATATGCTTAAATAAATAGGGCCATTAACATACAACTTACTGCTTGAAGTTGATGGGTGACTTGGTCACACTCAGTGTGTTTGGAATAAAGTGTGATTTAGATTTTGGAAAAGATAATGATTTCCTGATAAGGTGAGGGGGGAAATTTCTCCTGTTACAAGTATACTTAACATGACAAGATATTAGCTCAATGCACTAATGTTTGAAGGACTGAGAAACAAGCAGAATAATGCTGAGAAAGACTCAAATGAGAATGGCATTATTTTCCCTTGAAGCTTTTTTACAAAATAAATGTGTTGTAATAAACAGCATTCATGTTGAGCAAAATACTCTGGGCTGATAAACTCCTGCAGGCTTGCCTTTGGGGTCCCTGTTGTTCATAGTGGGCAGAGGAATCAAACCCAGCTCCTGCTTTCCTCATGTCCATATTAAATGAAAACAGAGAAGTACAGACACACAATCAAGCATATGTGTTAAACCTCAGGTTATGCTCATTTCTAAAGGAGTAGCACCAGGTCAAATAAAAATCTTTCTGAAATGTTCATGCACCATTCACTGGTATTTTTCTTGGAGAAAAAGCATCTATTTACATGAACCTAATTTACAGTAGATGTAAATTTGGTAATAGCACTTGAGGCTAAAGAGTGATCTGAAGCTCGTAATAAAACTTTAAGTAAAATTATATAATTAAAGGTACACTGAGAACATGAAACAAATATATGCATATATTTCTATGTATGTGATTAGATATTATGTCCATCGTTACCTAGTAGACATATGAGCTACCAAAATAAAATGTAAATGTTGTCTTGCTGCATGAGGGAGAGAATTAAATCTTCATAGCTGGATTTACTAGAGATGCATTGAAATCAATCTCTTTAAAAGACATTTTAAGGACATAAACAAGTGTTGTATATACCCAGGGCAAAATTAAACATAAAAATGTATTGCCTCTGAGGCAGAACAAAATAGTTTCTTGCAGTGAACAATATTGCAGAGTCGCAGCATGGGTTTTTGAATTCTATTTCAGCAAAGAGACTCCGAAAAAGAAAAACACATTAATAATAAGCTTCTGCCTGTGATAATGGAAGTTTTGAAATCTTGATTTTAATGTGCCATGTAAGTGAGGAAAATCTTCATGGTGGTTTTTTCCTTCTTTTTTTTTTAATGCAAAACAACATCCTATTCTCTATACTATTGGTGACCATGTTGTGATTTTATTTCACTTAGTACAGCTAGCAACAAAAAAGATATGAGCTCACTCATCAGGAAATGTTTTTCTTTTCCTCTCTTCTTCTCCTTTTCCTCCCACCTTTCCCCCATCTAACTGAGCTGATGCCTTACATTGCACCAGGCAATACATAACTTCACTGAATCAAATAGAGAGAGAAATAGCAATTCTTTTTAATATGATTCCCATACGGGAAATCTGAATCTTTGTCAGATGAGAGCATCATAAGCAATATGACAGCACAGAACTACAGCCTATTTCCATGAAACCTTGTAATCATTTGCCTTTTAGTTTTCCTTTGGGTATATGTGCCCGTTATAACCCTTTCCCCACCTGTGCACTGCCAGTGAACGACTCTTCCACTGGAAGAGGTGCGCAAGCATTTTTCCCCTCAGACTGGGTCGAATCATCAGCACTTGGATGAACTCACATGTAGGTGAGTTATTTGGGAACAAGCACAACCTCTGAGAGTTTACAAACCCCAAACATTTAGTCATCTTGCAACAGGACATGGGAATTCAAACCAGAATTCTTCCAATTCCGTTATTGTAGCACCAGGATGGATGGCTTGAGTAAAGTATTTATTTTACTTGTTTCCTAATGGCAGTTTGTCTGGTGTGCAAGATAATGAAGAAGAGGAATTGGAATATACAGAAGAAGAGCTGAATATACATAATCATGATGGAAATTCACACTGTGATATATTATCCTGATGTTGTACAGCAGATGTACTATAGTTACTTCAGTATCTTCAAAACAGCATGGATGCAGCGCTGTGCATTCTGTGGTCCCATAGGAAACCATTGTCATTTTCCATAATTTTGTCTTTTTTAAAATCTTGGAAGCCTCTCTTGCTTTTATATCCATTTCTCCACTCCACCACGTCATTTTTTCCTTTTTTGGAGTCACTGTAACTCCTTTGAGAAGTGTCATATTCAGTGTTCTTCCACTGATGAAAACTTGAATTTTAATTCTTATGAAGCATGCTATAATGGATCCAACAAGGAAAATAATAAGCATTGTGTGATTAAGCTTGTTTTCCTCCCAAACAAAAAGAAATTTTCAAGGTCTTAATTTACACTGGATTTTGTTTGTTCACTTATTTGATTTTGTTTTTTCAAGATGTCTTTTCCATAGTTTGAGTCCTTTTTTTTGTATTTGGCTAGTTAAATGCTTTTCATCCACACTCCTTCTGCGTGCGGTACATATTTCCCTCAGGAATACTAATATCTGCCAGTGGGAAATAACTGCTGAACAGCAGCTTCCTTTGTGCTGAGCTAATTTAGGAAGGTATTCACCTTGCCCTCAACTTTGTTAAACCAACTAGTGGTTGGAGGTTTCGACCTTTTATTTCTAAATATAGAAATAAAAATGTCAATGCAGCTGTAGGGAACTGACTAGAAAATTGCCCTTCCCAGGAGACAAGAGAGAATGATGAAGACCTAAGTAAAGAAGATGCATATTAATTCTCCCTTTTCTTCCTCTTTCTATTTATAGCCAGGTAAGAGAGAATTATAGACTCATTGCATTGTCTATCTAGTGTTTAGCAGTCACATGGAAGAGTATAGCCAAATTCTTATAGAAGATGATCTCAAAGCATTGTACATTGTACAAATTAATTAAATCCAATAAGGTCCATGAAGGATCAGTTTCTGGGACTCCTGAGGCACTTTGGCTTGATTCCCTAGTTTAGTTTTATTTGGTAAATGGTAGAAAGTCATGCTAAATTAGAGTTGTGAGGCATTAAGACAGGACAGGAAAAAGCTATTGTAGCAAAGACAAAACAGACCAGAAATGGGCAGGATTTTTAGTTGTAGAAGCAGTGTGGAAAAGCCAACAGACAGGACTGGAAAGGGATTTGAACTGTGGTCTTGAAAAGAGATTTTAGAATGCACTGAAACAGCAGAAATCTCGAATCATTACACCTGATTTCTTTCAGGAGAGGTGAAATCTGGACTACGAGGAATAAGCAACAGCTAATCATGGGCTTGGAAGGAATGATTTTCAGAGGCTGCAACAGAGGTGAGCCTCAGAAGAGATCACAGAAAATTGCCTAGAGAGCCGATTGTCAAATTTTGTGTTAATATGAGAATTAATAATCTGTACATTTGCATATTTTCTGTGGCCCATTTTCATTCCTAGGTTGTACATGGAGACTCCCTCATGTTGATGAGGTTGTGACTTCAGTCTAATCCCAAATTAGAATGAATTTTACACAATATATTTTAAGTCAGTATTTTCATTGCAAATATTTTTTTCTAAATATAGAAGATTCACACATTTAAAGTTTTAAATTAGTGAATCCATTAGCTCAGGAGGCTGTGTTTGGTGAAACCTTACATGAAGACTCCTTGTGTCCAAGATGAACTAATTGCGTTCAAGAAGAACAAGATCTGGCCTAATTTATGACAGTCTGTGAAGGGTCCATTTGCCCCATGAAACTCCTGAAAATGCTTTATCCATGGTCTGTTTTTAAGGGCCAGAAGGCATCAGTGTTTTCCATAAGACAAGGAACCCTTGATCAGTTGGTTTCCTCATTTATTTATGTGCTTTTTCGCAGACATGGGCAAAACAAGCAGGAGGCAGAAGCCCATGCCATTTAATAATAAACTACTTCTATTCTAGAACATGTTGTGTCAGAAACGGGTGTACAAACTTTCTGCTGTCTCCTTATAAGTATTTTGGTCCATAAGTGCATCTGGAAGTTCAGCTGTTTCCAGGGGTTTTTTTTTGAGCTAACATTCATTGACACTATAACGAAAACTTACATAGTTCATTACCCTTGTATGATAAATCTAGGCAAAGAGTTCATTTGTCTAGGCAGGAATATATGAAATATATGAATCAAGGACCAATTTTAATGTAGTTCATGAGACAAGAAGGCTTGTACATACCAACAAGCACCCAATATTCAAAGACAAATATTTGATATTTGTCAGAAGAAAAGCAAAACAAATGTTTTAAAAGAGGCTGAAGATTTGAGATAGTATCAATAGATCATGTACATACATAGAAAATGCATGTCTGAGCTGGACAGTTATAGATTTTCCAGTTCAACACTTTGTCGACCAACATGATAAGCGTTTTGAACACATTACAAGGTTTCTTCAATAAAATACTGCATTATTACAGAGGAAACTTGATACAATTCTGTGCATCAGTTTAAAAACTAACATTGTTTTTCTTAAATTTATTGATAGTAACCCTTCTTCCAAAGTCATTTGGTTCACTTAGACTCTCAATATTCTTTCTGTTTAAAAGCCATGTGTCTAAGCATTATTGTGCCCTGGACTCTAACCATTTGCAATAATCTTTGCAACCGCCAATGTGAGTAAACCCCCCCCAAAAGAAACATCATCCTTTCTCACATTGCACGGATTATAATGTTTCCTTGCCGTTCCTTCAACCAACTCTTGTCTTGGCTCAGTCCTTGATCGTAGCTTAGGAGTGGGGACTCAGCTGCTTATGGGGATTGTAGGACCACAAGCAACACCCAGGAAAAATATTCTTGTGTGAGCAAAATGTCCTTCAAAGTTATCTCTATTTAATCTCATGTTTTTGCACAGATTCAGGCAATCCTGGAGGCAGACCAAGGCGTTTAATACACTCAAGAAAGCCAAGAATTGCTCCCTTCAATTTTCCAAGTAGTTTCCATATCCTAAAGTAAAAAGACCGAAACATTCAGGTAAATCCCTCGTATTCTCTACAAAAGTAAAGAATATACTGCTTGAAGAGAGGCTGTCTGGGGAAGAAAAAGAAGGGAGATTTATTTCTGCACTAGGAACAGCACCATGCTGGAAAAATACTATGTAAGAAATAAATCCTCAAGTGCAATCTGAGATACGTGATACTTCTCCAGACAGGGAATCCTCACACCTACTGTACCTGGCCAGGTAGATGTAAAGCCTTCCTTTGCCTTAATGGTCCCTTCTCTTGTTCAGGTGGACATTGTTTTAAAACAGAAATTCTTATGCTGTGATCTATGGTGGTCTAAGGACTTGTTGGCTGCTAAAACATGGAGCAAATTTCTGAATGAATCAGCATTTTCTGGCAAATGGCGTATCAAAACAGTTCTTAGGAGAGGCATGAGTTAAAAAAGAGTTGAAAATTTTGTTTAATTGTAGTGTACCTCATGTTGGCATTTCATCAAGAAGGTGTTATTTTATTATTTATTTACTTTAACTTTCACTTTTTTTGGGGGGGAGAGGCTATTGTGTAGAAGTAAAAAAAAATTAGCCAGATACTAGTCCAAACTAGTATTTTAAAATCTCAAAGCCTTTTTCAGACACAAACCCGATGTCCCACTCATATTTGCTACTCCTGCATTTCCTCGTAGCTGCCAGCTAATAGCCTAAAGAATAAATCAAAAAGTGCAGCTACCTCAATTATAATGTGTTATTATGAACAGAGGCTCTTCTACATAATAATAAGTGTATAGGCTTAATTAGACTGTTGATAAAAGACCTATTGAAACCTGCTGAATTCTTAAAATTATTACTCCTACAGACCTCAGTGGACTTCAAAAAAACTCTGACTTGGTGTCTGGGGGAAAAAAAACCTCACTGTTTGGTATATCTGGCTTCTGTGATAGCTGGCTGACTGAGGGCAGGGACGACCAGCTCTTTTTGGGGTGTGCTTTTCCTTGGAGAGATAGAGGGCTACAAAACTTGACGTCAGAGATATGTAATCAGTTTGCAGCTGTAGCCTCCTTCCTTGCACCCAGACAGCCCAGCAGAAAATCTAGCCAGCAGATATTTGAGGTCTACTGTATGTTTTTTTCATGCGTCAGGTTAGAGTATGTTGCTGTGATTTTGTATGACAGGCTGCTGGAGGTTAAACACCAAGATTTTGCCAATTCGCTTAGCAACAACTGTGACGACTATATAAACTACTATAGTCCTTTTACTGTCTGGCCAAATGACTAAGCCAGGGTGATTCATATTGTGTGTATTTATTAAGTTGTTTACATAATAACCAGCCAAGAACTCTAATAATAAGGAGAAACTGGATTCATCCATACGGCATTTTACTCTACTCCAGTTACTTAAGGTGGAAGCATTAACAGGAACTTCAGCAAATACAACTGCCAACCTTTCTTAATCTAAAGCCTTGATAAACATAAATTAAGGAATTTTTAGCCTTTGAAAAAAGGTAAATTGATACGCCCAGTGAACAAAACCTTTTCAGTGTACCCTCAAAAAGCCACGTTATTTTAAATAGCAGGTCTGGAAAGAATGCCAATCCCAGTGGTGCAGGATAATTTTATTAAAATACTGCTTTTAAGGCAACAGACTAATATTGTTTGACCTCCATGTTCATTAAAATACAATCTTCTGATGGAGCTTCCTATTAAAATTCCAAAGAGCTAGTGAAAAAGTGGGGGAAGGTGTAAAGAGCTGTGAATGGCACAAATAAGTGCTTTGGAGTTACAAGATTTGAAACACAGCGTTTTCAGGGGGAATTTTTATAAAAAGCAGAATTCTATGATGAGAAATGTAACGGAAATTATATTTTAATAACACTGATTTTCCAAATTTTAAGCTGACATTTTCTTTTTGAGTATTAAAAGCCAAATAGATGATATGAAGTAACTACACTAGACACAAGATGAGCTTTTACTTGTTAACATAAGACCTCCCAACAGGATTGTGTGCCGTGCCATCCAAGGTTTGCAGTTCAGCCAGTGCCAACCTATGCATTATTCAGAGCTGTAGATCAAGCGACCTCTTCTAACTACTGACTCTACATTCACTGCAGTCATTTCAAAACTGAGTTAGAAAGGAAAGGTAATTCTGGGTTTGGTGCATAAAAGGAGACGATTTCCATTCTTTTGGTTTGCCACAGCAATTTCAGTGTCATCAAAGCTGGCAGTTAGAGAAGGAAGGATTTGATATAGAATGGTAGGGAAATATCTGGGTAGGACCATAAGTGGTGACTGAATTCACCCTCATGTTCAGAGGAAGGTTTCTCTGGGTCTATGCAATTCCAGGCAGATTTTTGTCCTAATTGATTTAAGACAATGCTACAAATTTTCCAGCTTTCTTAGAAAAATAGCTTGATATCTTCTGTTATCTTTGCTTTGAGCAGAGTTTTCCTGCTTTCCCGCCTGTAGCATCTTTTTGTGATTTCAGGTTCATTAATTCTTACATTTCTGCAACAGATGCGGGACAGAAAGAGTTCCTTTTTTTATTTGCTGTTCTTTGTTACGTTGGTGAAGGGTGCAGATAACGTCAGTTTTATCATCAGATAAAGTGTTGAGTTAAGCATTAAAGTATGTGGGCAAGTGACTATGCTGTGGCCTGAGCATTTCCCTGGTAACTGGGTAAGGGGCTGTGGGTCCTGGCATGGATCTCAGATGGGTTTAGAGCCCATGCTGATATTTGGAGGATGTGTGAATATGAATATTGGGTGGGATACACCAATATTAAATACAAGGATCAGTAAGGAAAGAGAAATCTTGCTAAATTTTGAAATTACTGACATTATTGCAGCTCTTTAAGGGGTCAAAAGGGCAGATATGAAAGAAAGACCCTTTCACAAAGCGCATTAATGAATCAGATGAGTGTGTGCCGGTGATGTCTATGAAATATATGTGCATTTTTACTGGAATGTGCTGGGTTTATAGCATGATTTTGGAAGACTAATGAGCAAAGCTATGGCTGTCAGATGATCAATAAAAGATGAGAAAGTTTTTAGGATTAGCATCAGAAAACTGTTAAAAGGCAGCAGGAGAGAAAGAAAAAAAAAATACAACTTTCATATGAATGTAAAATGGACAAATACACAGAGGAGCTATTGCTCAGCTGTTGCTTTTCCTTCACTTCCTTCATGTTTTCTCTCTGCATAATTTTCCCCCTGCTCTGAACATTCAGCATGAAATGACTTTTCATTTACTCAGCTGCTGAGACTGCTGGAGACACCAGTACAATTTCTTGTCCTGCCTCCGTGCTGTTGTTGGATGATTCCACATAAGTGAGCATTACTTGACATAAAACAATTGTCAAAAAACATAGAGAAGAAGAGGAAAAGAACATTCTGATTGGTAACAAATTCCATCAAATACCTTATTTGAACCATCTGGGAAATATTCTCGTTATAAGATGACATTGAAAGCTATGACATACACTCACTGTTGCTCTTTAACACTTGAGGGTATTGTTTAACTCTCCATTTAGCAGAGAAAACTGTGTTGATCTGTTGTAAAAAAGGATTAGAAATCGGAACAAATTTGCTAAATAAAGCCTTCTGGCTCCTTAAAGCTAATTGTATGTGTTTATTCTGAATGTGATCTAGTTGTGATTGTCCACGCCGTGGTGCAGCATATATGAAGGTATGTATTTCAACTGATGAGGAATAATAAATGATTAATGCATTCTGATATCAAGCCAGAACTTTTCAAGTTAAATAAATCTTCACTGACTGATATGAACTTAGAATCCAAGTTGACTTTCATTGACGTAAATACTAATTAACACCACAGAAGTCTGTGTTTGCAATGAATGCAATAAATGAACCTCTCTGTTTCTGTGAAGAATTGTAGCTACACATATGTATCTCAAAAAAAGAAGCTGCCATCTGAAGCAAAAAATAGTATTTTATTTTTTTAAGAAGTGTTTGAAAATGTTATTGATATTTGTGTTTGTTTTTTTTAAGGATGGGACAGGTAGAGAGGAAGCTGGTATAGTGCCATGTATCTTCCCCTGTTAATTTTCTAAGGTTTGCTCAGATATAGTGAGTGTTGGTCCAAAATTTCTGTCACCTCCAGTGCTTCCCTGAGAGCGAATCCTAACAGAGAGAAAAAGCCTTGCTCCTGTCACTGCTGATCCTGTTACCCATGAAGGATGCTCAAGGATAAATGAGTTTAGCAATGGGGATAAAGGACAGAATTTTTAAGGAAAATTTAGAATATTAATAAATGCATTAAATGATATTCATTACTATTTAATCCACAAAAAGGAGCCAGAAATGCTGATCAGCACTGAATGTGATTGTCTGTAGTGTTCAATTATCAGAGCAGTCCCTGGAACAGACCTGGCTGAAGTCTCCAAGGACTGTCCCCAACCATTGGAGCAAGCAGCACTGGGACCAGTGTTTCTACTGGCTGTTTAGCTGTGGCCATGCTGTTTTGGAGAGTCAGACACAGATTTAGCATGGACACAAATAGTTCTGTGGCAGTTGGCTTTAAGTCAAGAGAACACCCATAAACATATTTAATTCACAAGTCTAAATTTAGCCGAAGAGTTTCAGTATGGCTCTGGGTAAAACACACTATTGCTCAGTCTGGTTTAACAAAATGAATGAACTTCGATATCAGGGGAAATGTTCCTTTTTTAATAAGAGGAAAGGATCATCTGGTTAAATATTAAATGAATATTAAAGTGAAACAGCTCCCTTCTGGGTGTGAAAATGGAGTATTGATAATGTGGATCCCAGACCTCTATAGAGCTACAATTCACTGTAGGCTTCAGCTCTTGAACAAATGGCAATTTAAGTATTAGGCAGCAAAATGTTACAGATGCTTCAGTACACCTCTGGGGAGATGCTATACTTACAGCAAGTCAAATATAAAATAAATGTAAGGTAAAACCCAAATAAAACCCCAGGAAATAACATTACAGTTGAGCTGCAAAAGTTAGGCAGACTTCTATGGTACTAGCCAAATATTCCATGTGATATCAATTTGATAGGGATACACAAATGCTGTGAAATTACTTCCACACAAAGAGCAAGGACAGACCTCCCCAAGTGGATCAAACTGCTGCAAGAAAGTTTACTGAACCAACAGTCATTAGCTCCTAGCTGGATGTGAACAAATTTTCATGAAGCTGCTGTTGTTTTAAAGGTGTCCTCCAGGGCTCAGCCAGCAAACTTTGGAGGTGATGGTGGAATGAATATAATCCCAATGGATCTCTTAGACACTTTTATAAACTGTAGGGTTTTCTTTTTTGTTTTGTTTTAATTAAGGCTGAGAATTATATACAACAGAAAGACATTATGAATACTGATTGGTGGGAAGAAAAAAATTCTTTGGTATTTACTGTTAATGCAGTTCCTACTGCGATACTGATGACAAAAAAAGTAAAATAAACCATGGAAAATTTATAAATTAGTAAGTCCCTTTATAGATTTTCCTGACGCTTCTTTGTTTACAGAAAGCATTTGTTCTTTATTTTCACTTCCTTAGCCAAGCCCAATATAATTTTCAGAATTAACAAGTGTTTAAAAACTAATATCTTCAAATAAGGTCTCATATTTTCATGTGCCAACTGTCAGTATATCCTGTCAAGGATTAAATGGGTTATTGCACAGTGATTAAAATATTCTACTTATTCTGAAGTAGCCATAATATTATGCATTTGGGCAACTAGTTTTATTTATGCTAAATATAATAGTATTATACAAGAGTAAAAACCAAATCTACACTAGAGAAATATCACAGTATTAATACTGTTTGTACATAACAATACCATCATATCTCATCCTTGCCACAGGTAGGAGTGTCGAGATTGTTTTCTTTCACTACATGTTGAATAAGACCACATTTTATATTTCTTGAACAGCTGTTAACCCGCCCACCAGACTGTTCTAAACAGAATGAGCCTTTTGCTAAAACCTGAGGTCTGAAAGTTTTTCTTCTGTTTCCTGGTTTAACACCACTCCAGTAGTACTGATTGTTCTGAAATGCACAAATGTGTAAAGAGAGAAACTCAACAGTCACTGAAAGGTCCTACTTCAGCTATTTAAACCTTTTAGCTTTGGCAGTCACTAGCTATGCAACATCCAAGTTTACTTCATAACAACACCCACAAAACTAGATATTGGTTTCAAAGATTTTTGGAACAAAAATGTAGTCTGAGGCAAAACAGGTTTGGAAAAGCAAAATTTAAGAAAAGAAGATCCTTCAAATCTGATTCAGATGGAACAGGCTAACAGCCAAATGGTCATTTTTCATTAGAAATCTCTTCTTTACTGTCCTTGTTGACAGAAACACAGAAAATAAGGCTAATAAAGGCTTCAAGAGGTTATATAGGCTGAAATTCAGTACTTTAAGGAAAGCAAATACTACCAAGGATGTTGTCTTCAAACTGTCTCCACCGATGTTTCATTCTCCTTTTCCTAATTTAATTACTTCTGGCTGCAGATTAAGCCCATTACTCTTGTCTTATTCACCTAAGAAAAGACTTTTTTCCCTGCTTTTTGCAGCTTATTATATATTTGATGACTGTTCCCACATCTTCCTTTAGTCTTCCCTTGCCTAAGCTATCTCAGCTCTTTCAAGCTTTCCTTGTAGGTCGTGTTGTCTAATTATTTTTATTACATATTTTTCTTTTTTATATTTCATTAAAAATGTGAACACACCTTTTCATTATAGAAGATTATTTCTATTCTACTGTCAGCTTTCTTCAGAGAGAAGAGATGGAATAATTCTTCCCCTGCTCTCTTCACTTCCCTTACTATTATCTTATTCTACTTGTTTCATTATTTTAGATTTATTCTGTTATAGCTGCTTTTGATTCTTTTCTAACCTCTGCTGTCTTTACCAGCCATCCGTGGATGACTGGGTCTCTTTTAAAGTTTCCTTTTCTATTAAAGAAATCTGAGTAGTAAGCAGTTTAGTGTGCCTGATATACAATAGCTTTCACAACTTGGAAAATAAATTTGAAAGGGTCCTTTCTGTCACTGGGAAAGGAAAGGTAGAGACTGTCAGAGAAGTGAAAGTTCTGAAGATGTATATTTTATATCATTTTATTCCTCTTCACACTCAGGATATTGCAGAATTTGTATTTAGGATAGCAAATGGGGAGTAAGGCTTAGAGAAAATTGAAGGGAAGAGTCACGTGTAGACTGAAAAAGCAAGATGAAAAAGGAGAGAGAGCTGGGAAAGAAAACATTTTCCTCTCCTCAGCAACATTTAGATGTTTGAAGATCTCTCTCATCCTGAATCTGAAAACCTTTCAGAAAAAAACTCTTTAAAACATACTCCTTTCTCCCTACCCCAAAAAGTCGATAGTCCACTGAGCAGTAAGGGGGCAATAACTCTGGTTCAGAGAAAAAAGACAGAAAAAAGACTTAAAGCTTCAAGTCCCAGACTGCTGTTCCCTGGCATGGCATAGTTTGATGTGGCATGGTGAACCATGACATGCCTGTCAGGTTTTACATCATCTCCCTCTTCAGAAGTTTCATTCTGGCCTTGAGGATACCCTTTATGGCGGAAGTTTCAGCTACAGTGCTACATGTTCACTCAAAACCTCAATTTTCATTATTAAATGCTGATTCAAAATTACCTTAGAAGACTCCTACTAACCATGAAGAGTAGTTTGATGAAATGAAGTGAAAGCAATAGCTTTGGGGCTTTCAAAGTAATGAGCCACTGTGAGCATAATATTCTCTTATGGGTTGAGTTAGATGTTATTGAAACTGGTAGGCGTAAGAGATACCCTCCCATCCAAGCTCAATGGCAGGGAGGTGCCAGGTTTGGAGCTGGGAAAAGAGACGCCACTCTCCAAATCACAGTTCTACATGACAAGATTAAACACACCCTGTGTGTTGTGGACAGATGGTTTTCTAAAGACAAATGAAACAAGTGAAGTCAGGTGCCCTGACTGAAGGTGTGGTGAGACAGTATAACTTGAGAAAAGTGGAAGAAAAGAGCATTGGAGCAGGACAGCCAAGGGCACTGCAACACATAGCTAAACTGCGCTTGCTTCTATGGGCACCTAGAGCTAATACCTCTGAAGGATCCTACTTAAATCAGACAATTTTTTTCTTTCGGAAGCTGGATGAACATCTTTGAGGT
This sequence comes from Fulmarus glacialis, assembly GCF_000690835.1. Classification (NCBI taxonomy): domain Eukaryota; kingdom Metazoa; phylum Chordata; class Aves; order Procellariiformes; family Procellariidae; genus Fulmarus; species Fulmarus glacialis. The sequence continues at coordinate 1,257 of NW_009224558.1, read as the reverse complement.
ATGACTTACATTTTTGTACTTGTTGTAAATACATTTAAAGGAATACTACACATCATTTACAATATGAACTGATTTTGAGTCTCTATATAATTTCACCCAAATAAAATTAGAAGTCTTTTCAGAATGATCTTGAGACAATTTTTTTTCCAAAATGAATAATATAGTCATCTAAAATATTTTAAAAGTGTTTTGTTTGACTTAGGAATTATTCAGGCAAATATCTCATCAGACACCTTTTATTTATGAATTCTGTGAATGGCATCATCATGCATTGGTACCAAAGAAAGAAAAATAGCAAAATATTGCACTGTGATTAAACAAACCTTTTTACTCAAAATCCAGAGTCAGATATAAGGTTTGAAGTAAATATCATGGAAGTCAGATCTTTAAAAATGACCTGAATAAAATATAAAATTCTTAGCCAAAAGAAGAGTAAAATGGTGAGAGTTCTGTGAATGTTGCAGATGCCATAGGATGTACCATGCTAACGTAGGACCATACTGGTAACTTGCTGAAATTGTAACTTTGTCATTTATTAATTTGTTGTCCAAAATAAGAGTGACACTGAACTACTTTAAATTACCATCGTGACTCTTATTAGTGCCATATATCATAAGATTTCTGCTTTCTGCAGGGACTCTAAGGGGTGTTATTAAGTGATGACACGGAAAACTCCATTTCACCCTGTCTCTACAGATCTCTATCCTTCTTCAGTTGCACCGACAGCCTGTATTAAATAGCCTGCTTTTCTGGTTTTGACCCAGGTTGTTAAGCAAAGTCTCATCTTCATCTTTTTAAGTGAACTCCACAGGTGTGGGACTCATGGTAGCTGTACAGGCCAGTAAATGTGGTGTTGCAGGTTCTTATAGCAGGCTGCAGACTTTGTGTTAAGCTAACAACACAGGCTCCTGAGCTTGTCTGGGCCTGCGTGGAGGTTTGTTTTAGCTTGTTGAGCTGTAACAGCAATTGTCAAATCACCAGGTGACTGTTGCCTACGTTTTCTTTACCTGGCTTTATACAATTGTGTGGTATGACTTTTACTGTATTATTGCAGCTATTAGATATTGATAACAAGAAGTTATTCTGCATAGAATGAGCTAGCCATGACCTAGAATAGAATCATAGAATTATTTATGTTGCAAGAGACCTTTAAGATCATCGAGTCCAACTGTAAACCTAACATTGCCAACTCCACCACTAAACCATGTCCTTAAGCACCACATCTACACGTCTTTTAAATACCTCCAGGGATGGTGA